>NC_056746.1:376222862-376305362 GCF_019279795.1 Protopterus annectens
GTACAGCACTTTTAAACTTCTCAAACTGATGTCATGCTTTCTCAAGCAACTGAAATTTATCCTTGAAATGTGGCCATTCCTCAAATATTAATTTCTGTTCCTCACAAAAGCTTAACATTTGATCTGGTGCATCTCTTTATTTTTATCTCTTATTTAAGTTGCCTAGAAACCACTACTTGAGCCCTAGCATTCCTGTATAAAGGTAGTACCCATTCCCTAAACGTATCACCTAATCCTGCTTCTTCCAGTACGTGAAATAGAAACATCCACTCCAAAGAACCAAAAGATTTTTCAAGGTCAAAAGAAAGGCTGCCTCTCTACTCTGACTTTTCTTTTCTGCTTGGATGAATAAATCCCTCATTATACCATGGCCCCGCATTAATATTCCAAAACGTGCACACTGATTGGCCAGCGTGCACGTTGTAAATCGACTTATACTAATGGAAAAAGGTCCGGTCGCCCGGACTTTTTCCATTAGTATAAGTCTTTTTTTAAAACACTGTCTCGCTATGTTAAAAGAGTTTAACATAGCGACACAGGTTTAAAAAAAGCAACAGAGATCTCCGTTGCTTTTTTTAAAGCTGTCTCGCAATGTTAAACTCCTTTAATATAGCAACACAGTGTGTAAAAAGCAACGGAGATCTTGCTTTCTCTGTTGCTTTTTTTTTAAACCTGTTTCGCTATGTTAAATGGGTTTAACATAGCGAGACAGCTTTAAAATTCCGTTGCTTATTTTAAAGCTGTCTCGCTATGTTAAACCCATTTAACATAGCGAAACAGTAAAAAAGCAACAGAGATCTTGCTTTCTCCATTGCTTTTGGCCACAGCTCTGATGTACTGTGTAGGCATGCACAATACATCAGAACTGCCACGGATGCCAGACAGCTGCGGAAGGGCAGCAAAGAGGCATTATACAATGCCATTATTTAAGAAAAGTAATTGTTTCTTTTCTTAAATAATGTCATAGTATAATAGCAATAACCCACTTCTGGGTGTGGTAATGCAGGATCTACCCACGGTTGTCTTTGTTTGGTCCCTCGGGCTTCGCCCTCGGGACCAAACCATGCCAACCGTGGGTAAATCCCGCATTACCCAGACCCAGGAGTGGGTTATTGCTATAATAGCCACCAGTTAGATTCTACCATGTGTCCTTTGACAAAACCCTTCTGATTATCTGCGACAACCTTTTTGTTAAAATGTCATCCAAAATCATTGTGTTTACCTTAATCAAGGATATCGGTCTATAATTTCCTGAAAGGATGGGGTGCTGTCCTTTCTTATGCAGGAGCACCACCAAAGATTTAGCAAATAAAACAAGTAAAACTCCAACTCTAAGCTCATCACTGAACACTCAAGCAAAAGATGGTGCCAATATATCCTTAAACATTTTATAAAACTCTGATGTAAAGTCAACCATTCCAGGTGACTTCCCTATTTTCAACTTATCTAGCTCTTCTTTAATCTCAGAGATAAATATATCATCATCCAGTTGAGCAGCCTCCTCTATTGTTGACTCTTCTCCTTGCCAGCAATACAGGGTCCTCTCCTATAAATCTTTTCCTGGTCTGTTCCATTGTATTGCATACAAGTCAGTATAAGATGCCCAGAAAATATTTTTAATACCAGTTAAATCACAAGCCATCTCCAGTTCTTATTCTGCATCCTTATCACTGCTGACTCCAAAAGTCTATGTTTAACATTGGCTACCAACCATTTCCCCAATTTCTTGCCCCGCACCAACAAAAACCCTGTACAGTAATACATCCTTCTTCCACTACTGTAGACTCTAATTCACCTATAATTTTCTTTAACTTTTCCATACGCATTCTCATTAAATCAAATCTACTTTGTCCCCATTAACCATTTTATCACTCCGTCTCTGTAATATTTTTTGTTTCCATTTTCCTCTTCTTGACCACATTTTTCTTCTCTCTTTCCCAATAACTCTCCATTCCAGTAAGCTTTCCCCTAAAAGTGCACTTCAGAGTGTCCCACTGATCTTGTATACTGAGATCATATATATCCTCCTCAAATACATTATACCTCAAAAGTTCTAGTATCCTAATCAAACCTTCCCTCCTCCTTTTTGGGAATAGCCACATCATCCTCTCTTTCCATCTCCATCTTCCTCTATACACTTACCCTAACCCAATATCTACTGCAAGGCAAACGTGCATGACCTGAATAACACCTTTCTCCTATGATTACACTATCCATCTGCTCCAAACCTAAACATCTCATCAAGAATCTGTCCTGCCTATTAGCCTTCTTATCATAGAATCAGAGGATCATAGGAGGTTACTAGGCTAATGGCCATAGACCCTTTTTAAGCCTAGCCATTCATGCCCCAGTTTTCTTATTTATCACTCTCCAAGGATTAGAATGACCTTGGTATATGCCTGTGCCGTAGGTCATTTACAAGCTGCCTCTGTCCATAAAGGACACAGGTGACAAACTAAGAGTGAATTTGTGATTTCCCATCCATTGTTCCAAATTGTGTTTGAACAAGCTTAGGGAAAAGCTAAGCTACACATGAATGAGGAGTCTGTTCCAGAGAAGGGGTAATCTTTGAGATACATACCTGTTCCTCTAAAATGTTTTGTTTATGTCACATACAAGGTTTAGAATCTTAGATTAGGTAATTATAGTGCTGTTTGTTTTGTGAATGAGTAGCAAATCCATCAGGGCTTGATCGAAAAATGCCTTGTAGATTTGGTATAGACTGCCTCTCAGTACACTGGAGGAGACCAAGTACAGGGACAGGGTTTTGAGGCAGTCCACACAGGACATGTTATTTTCACCCTGTATTCTTTTGGTGCGGAACCTCTGTGGCATCTCCAGCTGTTGTAGATGCCATATCAGGTCCGTGCCAAGGATGGATTGCACTCAATTACTAGTCTAGTGAGGACTCCTTAGATCTGGATGTCATGCCTATGCTTAAAAGTTGTGCCATGCAGAAGGATTTTCTCACTCCCATGGACAAATAATGATCAAAGTTGAGGTTACTGTTAACCTGAGTTCCCAAGTCCCTACCATTGGTTCTACTTTTAGGAGAATGTTATCAGTGTTGTAATTTTTTGGGATGGTCGTCTTCCTAAAGTGTATAATTGTGCATTTTTGCAATGAAATTTAGTCCATGGTTCTGGCACTATTTTTTGTCTGTCAAACCCTCCTGGAAGATACCTACAACTTCTGAGGATTTAGTAGTTGTACCCAACTTGCAGTGTCAGCAAATTTGGTTAGATAAAGGCCTACTACATTTGCTATGACTTAAAAAAAGTATATAGTGAATAGGAGAGGTCCCAGTGATGAGCCCTGTAGGAAACCACTAGTAACAGGTACATTGGTGTAGGTGGATTCCCCCACCCTAACTTCACATGTCCTGTCAGTGAGCTATTTGGCTATCCATCATGTGACATTGGGATGTATGCCTAAATTTATGAGTTTGTCAATAATAACCAAGTGAGGCATTGTGTCAAATGCCTTTTCCAGGTTGAGGCAGATTGCATATACCATTATATCCTCCTCCATGGCTCTAGTGACCTATTTTTAGAAGTCCACCAGGTTTATTAAGCATGACCTGTCCTTGACAAAACTGAACTGGGGTAGGTCCAGTGTTTGAAGATTTCCTGTGTCTTTGTTTATCAGGTCCATGATAATTCTTACCATGGTCTTATATATAAGACTAGCCAAATTTATGGGTCTGTAGCTCCTTGGGTCTGTTTATGCTCCCTCTTCATGTAGAGAGATGACCACTGTAGTTATACATTCCCTAGGGATGAAGCCTGTCTGGAGTATGTGGTTGAATAGAAGTTGTAGTGGACCTGACAGGTCATGTTTCAAGCTATTTAGGAAGCATCCTTGGACATTATCAGCACTCACCTTTGCAGTTTTTTTTTTCTTTTCTTTGGAGAGTGCAGTGAGTACCTGGTAAGGGTTTTTTTACCTGCTAGGCATAACCCTTTTGTATTTTTGGACAGGATTTTCTTCCTTTTTGTTGTACAACCTATTTATACTGAGGGTTCACCAAGGGGGTTTGTTTTTGGTGTTTATCCTAAGTTTATTTCAGTCTAGTACTGCTGATTCTATGCAGTAATTTCCATGTTTGTACAGAGTTGTCATAAACACTTTTGCATAGGCTGCAGTGTTCTCTGTGTTTAGAGGACTTGGAGTTTAGCTATGACATCATTTAATAGGCGATAGCCTTAGAAAAGTTCTTAAAGGTTCTGTGGGTTGCTGGGAGTTTGGGCTTTATATTTATTTCAAAGGTGACCACTTTGTGATCTGATCTGACTAGTGGGGGAAATTACAGTAGAGGGGTACAACATTCCTTCATATTTGTGAACAGCAGTTTCAGGGCATTTGCAACCCCAGCTGGTGTGCAGACTAGCTGTCCCAGTGTGTTTGCATTGTATAAATCCAGGAATCTTTGAGCTTGCATGTTAGTGGTTGTGTATGTAAGTGTTTATGGTGGGATAGTTGAAATCATGCATAATTATGGTGTTGGGATTAATGATGAGCGACTCCAGTACATTCAAGTATGTAGTATCATTATCCTGGGTCACAGATGAGGACATATAGCTAGCTAGGATATGGAAGTGGACATTATCTAAGTTAGCTGGATTTGGAGTAGCTCAAGTGTGTCACACTGTTTGGCCAATCTTGAGATGTACTTACGTTTTTATGTAGATTGATACACCTCCAAATCTTGCCTCTTCTTGTGTGGTAGCTGGCTTAAATATTTGGAAGGCATTATAATCTTACACTGCTCGGATACCTGCCATGGCTTTAAACCATGTCTCAATAACCAGATAAATGTCAACACTCTCAGGAGTGTGGAGCACTTCCTGGGAGTGGAGTTTCTTGTTCATACCCTAAGCATTACTTAATTTTTTCATCCCATGTAAAAGTATAAGCCAAACTATCTGATTTTTCCAGCTCCATACATTAATCCAACCATCCAATAACATCCACTGTATAGCCATCATTGATGCTTGAGCATTACACTTCCTGCAGCTAAATATCTTATCTTTCCTCCTGTCAGCAATAAAATTACAATCTCCTCAAACTATTTCCCTATAACAGTAAGGCATAGAATTTTGCCAACATGCATAAAAAGTAGTAAAGAATGCTGGGGAGTCGTTATTAGGATCATATAGTGCCCCCGATTTCCATTCTTGTTCCTCAATACAAAACCCTACCACCACCCACCACTACACACTTACCGTTGCTGTCCTCATTAACTTCTTTAACTAATGCCTCCAATCCTTTCATAATCATAAAACTACCTACCCTTTCTTTTATTCCCCTCTAACAGTATTGGATACAATCTCTCAGAACCTTCCTTCCATCTTAAATGTTTCCTCCTACTTAAGCTTAACGTCTTGCATCCAACACAATATCCTCTTAACTTAGTTTGTATCCCAGCCTTCCTGACCAGATGGCAAATCCCAACCACATTCCATGTTACAGTTTTAAGCCTGAACTTCTCCCCCTTCCCTCCCTTCCTCCATATTGCTACCTCCCTTGCTCAGATCTTCTTCTCTTCTCACTACCTGGGCTAGGTCCAACCAAACCCTTTGAAATCCCTGGTATCTGCACCTGGCCAGTAGAGACAAGGAAGTCCATAGAGTTGTAGATATAGCCATACCAGCAGATGACATGGGTGCTCAAGTACCCCCAACTGAAGCATCCTATAAACTATCTGTCCAATTCTCTAGCCCTCTTTACATCCCCGGTGCCCAGTATTTAATGAAATCATCTCAACATCATAGCCCCACAGTCCAACTAGAACCAGCCCCTCATTCAAATGCAGAAAAACATTGATTCATATGCAATACATTCCAAGCAGAAAATAATTATATACATAAGTACCATTATCACTGGATATAAAAGGAATCTGCTAACATTGACCCGCAGCATCCAATAAACAATACACAACCTGTCATTTGTATAATCTAAAATATTAAAAGAAAAGAAATGGAATAATATTTAAACAAATTGGTATTATACAGTTCAAAGTCAAGACAGAATCCATAGGTTATTTTGTACATCTGTAAAACAGCTTGCACAAAATCTTGATAGAGCCCGCATTGATATTAAAAATATAATGGCTAATCACACGTGAATTCCAATCCAGCAGTAAACATAGACAAAAATAGAAACATCAATTTCTAAATTATTTATTTAGCCAACCTTTTAATGTCCTAGTGTACCTTTTTCTTATAAATGAAATAGTGGGGTCCATAGCTGCGAGTTTCCCAGTGAATGATTTACCCATTGTTCCTTCTTTTTCAATGGTTCCAATCAAGGACACCAAGTCAACACCTGTGCCATGAGAGGGCACCACAGAACACTCACACTCTTTAATAGGACATTGCCATCTGAAACAGAATTAGAGTTAAAGTTCCCTGACAATCCTTTATAAAACATCCACTGGCACATTCACAGGATCTACTCTATCACAACTCAGTGGGCTAGTAAGTTCCTTCATTACAGTATCCTCTCTGGCCTTCTTCAAGCATGCACTCCAGTCCTGTAACTCATCTTTCTGAAAAACATCATGTCTTCTGTGGCAATTCGTACTACAGTCTATTCCATGGACCATTTGCGCTTGAGTAGATTCCATTGCATGACCTTGAACAAACTGGGTTTCTGCCCATCTCTGATCACACTGAGGGGCATAGTAGCTCAAAGTCCCAGAGGTGTTATAAAGCCAGAAAAAATCCTGCCTAGCTTGCAGTGTTGGGAACCACCTCCTTTGGCCATCCAGTATCACTACTTGTTCTGTTGGGTATGCAAGCCACAATATAAAGGCCTTTTGCTTCATCACCCTCTGGACCTCTGTGAAAGTCCTCCATTTACAGCAAACCTCTTTAAAGTAGAGCTGGTATACATAAATAACTTATCCATCTACTTTCACTCTGCGAAGAATGTACATTACTTGCCACTCCTTTGCTGAATGTGAATGTAATTTCATGATAACTCGTCTTGGGAGTATTGCCTGATTAAACCTCCTGTCGACTCTGTGAACCCAATCTACGTCCCAGTTGAAGTCAGTTGGTGCATGGAAGAAGCTTATTATAAATGGAAGCTTGCATGTCCTTTTCCTCCACTCTTTCTGGGATACCACAGATACATTGTTGTCTATTTTCCAGATCATCTAGCTTTGCTTACTGATTGGTCACTGTTGCTGCCACTGGTTTAATTATCTGCTATTGCTGTATAATTTTACCATTTCTGTCCTGCAGGAAGTCTTAGATTTTAATAAGCTCAATTTGCTGGGTACAGGTCCAGTCCTGAAGTCTTCTTGTTTCTGTTGTGACTGTTTTCAGCATTTCAAGTATTTTATCATTACAGGGGTCATCAATTTTACCTCTACTCCCCTTGTACGAGAATGAAGCCACTGATAAACTTGTGGACATATTTAATGGCCAATTAGACAGAAATTAGCCCAAGTATTTCTTACAAAATAGTTATGGCACTGACAGCTGCTAAAAACTAAGCCTTCATGTTAGACTGCTAGACACACTGTCCCCTCCCTTCACCACCCTGCAGAGAAACAAGCTGGGGACTGCTGAGGACCTGGATCCCAGCAGTAGGTGCAGTGACCAGTTCAGAGCAAGGTGGCTGCTATATTATCACTGCCTGTACAACAACTTACCTTGAAGGAAAGAAAATGCAATGAAAAAAAAAACAAAACAAAACAACAAAGAAAGAGAGGAAGAGACACAAATACAACAGATTAGTAATTAACACTATATTCTATTAAATACTACAGTACTGCTAAAAATACAGTGCAATTATATCTTCCTGCCTGGTGAGCTTTTCTTGCCTTCTTTGACAGACCATCCACTTTACTTGTAACTCCTGTACCACTATAAAACATAAAATACACAGTAATCAGTACTGTACATCCCTGAGACTAGCTAAGGTGCTAAGCCTATTGTAGAGTTCCAAACCAAGAACAGAATACTTGTAATAATAAGGTGGCTCCCTCCACTTAACCTCTACTTCCTATTGATGGAGAAGGTGTAGGTGGCACTTCCATAGGTCAGCATACTTGTGCCTCCACATTCCATTGCAATGAGTGATGCTAATGGAATTACTTAATATCCTAGGAAGCCTGTGCTTTCATAGTCCCTTGTGAAGCACTAACTATGGTATTTGTGCAGCAGATGAAGAAAAATCTTATGCTCGCCATTGTGCCATCAAGAACCTGTCAGACTTGGTGTTTGTAGAGGGTCTATATCAGTTTATTGAAAGCTGATAAGAGTGAATGATATTAGATTGAAACCTAAATGTCAAACAATCAAAGTAGCGAAGACACGGAACAGAGATTTTTTTCCCAGGGAAAAAAAATCGCTCTTCCGCAAAAAAAAAAAAAAACAGCAAATAAAGACATAACATAAAGTGGGGGGTGTGCCCACTACACCCCCCTACTCAAATATACCAACTCTGAGATCACACCACAGTGGAGGAAATGGCAAACTCTCGAAAATGGCCCAGTGATTTTTTTCCCTGTGAAAAAAAAATCGCTGTTCCGTGTCTTCGCTATTTTGGTTGTTTGACATTTAGGGTTCGACCAAAGAGCATTTGCTCTTATCAGCTTTCAATAAGCTGATGTAGACCCATTTGTAGAGGCTATGTCCAAATGTCTAGGTCTAATCCAGTAGAAAAAAGTAGCCTGGCGTGCACAGCCACATGCACTAGATACCATGTGATGCACATCAATGGGCTATGGTGTAGCATGATGCACATTAACAGTGGCATACTTCAAATGGCCAGTATTGTGATGCAAACTGACAACAGCAGGGCCTGGTTTTGCACTGGCCTATGCAAACACAAACATACCATATTTGAACTTCCAGCTTGGGAATGGACAGATAAGGGTACAGTAGTGTGGACTGTACCTGATAGTGCATTGTAATATAAGCTAAATCACTTCACTAACATAATCACTATGCTACAAGGCCCATTTCAGCCGTATAAACTATAAAGTCTCCATGTTTTGGGAGACTTAGAGAATCAGAAAACACTGGGCAGTGGTGTGTACTGCCAAATTGGCAGTTTGACAGTAGGCATGGCTACTAGTAACAGACCTTAGGACTAAAGTAACAGCACAAGTATTTCTTACAAAATAGTTAGGGCTCTGACAGCTGCTAAAAACAAAGCTTCTATGTTAGACTGCCAGATGTGCCTCACCCATGTCAGCACCCTGCAGACAGACAGGCCTGGGACTGCTGAGGACTTGGGGTGCCTTAAAGCAACAGAAACATATCACAGGAGTGCATAGTGTAACATTGTCCCGAACATGACAGGGGCTGACATGCATGAGAAGAGCTCAAAGCAACAGGGTGCAGGGAACAGGGTGGGATAGGCTGTAGTTTTGCTGCAGTTCAGTCTGACAGAACAAAGTGAACAAGGTAGGACAGTTTACAGTTCTGCTGTGAGGGGGACAAGCCTATAACAGTACTAGGAAGACAATCAAGCTCAGTCACTATCCTTCTGTGTGGGGTTTGTAACAGCACTGCATACTTAACTGGAGTGCATGGCATGCTACAGGGGATATAAGTATTTGGAACACCAGATACAGACTGTGTTTTCAGGAAAAGGTCCCATACAAACAGTAAATATGGCTAACATGCCGACAGTCACCACATTATGGCACAATGTTGAAATGGTTACACTACACTACAGTATCACACAACAAAGTGGTCACTGTAAGAGGGCCGGGGAAATACAAAGTCAGTTGCTGGCTGGCATGGACAGTCATGAATACATAGTGACCAACATGTGTGACCCATATGTGTACATGTCTTATCATGGGACTAAAGCGACAACAGCAGCTAGAAAAATTACTTTACAGGAGAGATGGAAGTGTTACTACAAGTCCTAGGAACACATGGCATGCATATTTATGAGAAGTGTATTGGAAATAAGGCCTTCTGTGACTAGATGTGTCAGAGGCTGGAATAGGATGTCAGTGCAGTGAGCAGTCATAACAAGTAATAGTACAGCTTCACTAGTATGTTACTACACTCCAGGATCAAGGTGTAGGAAAATTCCAGAGGCAGGTTGAGACCACTGGGAGTGGATGATCAACATAGAATTGTCTCATGAAGGTGGAGGAAATTCAGGTATTCTTCACTCTGGAATTGAGAGAACCCTCATACCTGGAAGTAGCCTGGATGTGTCAGCTGGACTGGTGATGACTGCTTGAGTGTCTGTAGGGGATGTACCAGGTGTGTAGTAGCATATGGCATTCCTGTATGACAATTACTTGCAACTCTAAATAGTTTAGGTAGACACACAGACACACACACACGCACACACACACACACACATATATATATATATATATATATATATATATATATATATATATATATTTTAAAAACAAGTTTATTGTTTTTAACATACAAAATAAATATCATAACAATCTTATACAAGCAATTAAAATGTAAATAGTTATAACATTTAATAAAACAACCAAAATATTTACAGAGACATCCACTACAAATCAAATCAATTGATTAAACTGTAATGTCTTACTAATGAAACTAAGATTTTTTTAACAGGTTTTGTAAAGTATCCCATATAGTATAGTAAGATGTTTTTCTAGTAGTTCTTGACTTTATTGTCATTAATACCATATGACACACTTCAGTCATAACATTTTTTAAATTCATTAAATGAAGGAGGAGTATCTGAAATCCAGTTTCTGGTTATTATTTTTCTAGCCACTGCTAGAATACACCATAGCAAGGGAAGTTTAACTTTTTTAACACTTTTAGGAACAGGAGTGTTAAATAATATAAGTGATTTAGAGACAATGAAATTATCTGTGAAAAGAGCCTGCAAAAAATCATTGATTAACATCCAATATTCCTTCAATTTTATACAGTCATAAAACATATGTGCCCAATCAGCATTTATTTCTACATTACATCTCTTACATAAGTTGTCTTTATTATTTATTTTATTCATCATTAAAGGTGTATAGAAAGATCTATGTAAAAATTTCCAAGTAAAAGTCTCCAATTAATGGAAGAAGTAGTTTTATAAGCAGATTCCAATATATATTGTTTATCTTGTTGTTTTGGTGATTCACCATTAATGGAAATAAAATAATTCCAATAAGTATCTGAACTGTAATGAGTTTCTTCTCTAATAATTTTATGTATGTGTGAGAGCTTACCTTTATCAGAAACCCTATGTTGTAAATTTAATATCAAGTAATCAATCAGAATTGGGACAGATTCTTTAACTGTTAAAGACATTAAATCAAGTTTATTAATAAGATGTTGTCTAAATGTCTGAATTTCTAACCAACATGTTTCTCTCAAATCAAATTCTTGCTTTAAGAAGTCTAAATTTTTTACTTTGTTGTCAGACAGCAACTGATACCAATACTTTAAATCATTCTCTGTGACTAAAATAATTCTTTCAGAGGTGGTTGATAAAAGAATACCTTGTGTATACATTATAGGGAATAGGATAAAATTCCATTCCTTATACTTAGGATGCATAAATATAAAATTATGATATCTAATAATAATATTTAATGGGTAACTAGCTATATATTTTGGTGTAATAGATGAAGTACAAAATTCTTTCAATAACCATAACATGGGGTTATGTACAATAGTATTTTTATGTATTAAAGAGATTTTCATGAAGTGAATGCTAATTAGTTCCCAATAATCTTTCCATTTTGCAACATATGACTGATCTATTAACAAAGTAATAACTTTTATAATAGAAGAGATAGTATATAAATTAAAGTCTGGGAATGAAATGCCCCCTTAAGACCAGCTATTAGTATGTTTCTTTAATGCAATCCTAGGTCTATTAGGTGCCCATAAGAAATTTAACATTAGTGAATTCAATTTCTTAATAATTATTTTTGTAGGTGGGAGTATTATTCATTGTATTAAGTATAATATCTTAGGGAATATTATCATTTTAATAATTGCGAGTCTCTCTTCCATGGTAAAAAACATATTGTTCCAGCTATTGAAAAGATTTTGTATATTATGAAGACAGTTACTATAATTATTATGTATAACAGATTTAATATCTTTAGTTAATATTATACCTAAGTAAGTTATCTGACCTGAGTTGGGTATATATTTGTGAAAATCATTAGTGAGGACATTTTTTCGTGTGTATATAGGAAATATTTTAGTTTTTTCTTCATTAAATATCAAACCAGAGATATTTTTAAAATCTGTCATTTTATCAAATAATGACTGCATAGAAGAGTTAGTTCCTGCTGACATAATTAGAACATCATCTGCAAAAAGTTGAATTTTAGATATTGTATTTTCATCTATATCAAATCCTACTATATCAGTGCTGTTTCTAATAAATTAGCCCAAGGCTCCATTATTAAAGTAAATAATAGTGGAGAGAGTGGACACCCTTGTTTTGTACCTTTTAATATGGGTATTTTTTGTGAGACATATGTTCCTATCTTAATGTAAGCCAATGCTCCTTTATATAGATGTTCAATTAGATTCACAAATGCATCAGAGAAATTTGTACACTTCAATAAGATAAACAAGTAGTCCCAACTTACTGAGTCAAATGCTGAACTTATATCAAGACTAATAAGTGTTAAGTCTTTCTTTTTCCTGTTTGCATAATCAATTAACGTTAAAGTTCTTCTTATATTATCAAACGTATTTCTATTTATAATAAAGCCTGTCTGATCTATATCTATTATACCTGGAATGATTGTCTTTAATCTGTCAGCAAAAATACTCATAAACATTTTATAGTCAACATTAAGTAATGAAATAGGTCTATATGAAGTGCATCTGGTTGGGTCTTTATTGGGTTTTAAAATTGGTGAAATAAATGTGTATTGCCAGGATGGGGGAGTTGTTAACTCATTTTGAGCTGAAATGAAAACCCTATGTATTAATGAGTAAGTACTTTTAGGAAGAATTTTATAAATCTCTGGTATAATACCATCATTACCTGGTGCTTTGTTTGATTTAAGTTTGTTTATTTGTGTAATAACCTCTGTATATGAAATATCTTTATCTATTAATTTAGTCTGTTGTTTATTAAGTTTTTGTTCATGTTTGTAGTTATAAATTTCTTTATTTTATCTTTAGAATCCATGTTAATGTTATTGTGATTAATTTTATGAAAGTGATTTCTAAATTCATCTAATATTTCTGGTAAACTAGAAACATTCTTCTTTTTCCCTGGAGAGAAAATTTCTTTGATATGATTTTGTTTATTCAGCCTTTTTGTTTTATTTTTAAGTCTATGTAAGTATTTGGGACTTATTGAGTAAGACAAAAACTTATATTTCTCTAATGTTATTTTGACTTTATGAGTTAAAATTTCTTTGTATTTCTCATTTAATTTATTTATTTCCTCAATGACTTTTTGTCCATAATATTTTCTTTATTATTATGTTTATATGAGTCTAATTTGCTTTGAATATCTAGTAATTCTTTGTCCCAAGATTTCCTTTTATTATTATACCATCTGAAACTTTGTCCATACAAATATGATTTTAAAGCATCCCAAATGTAAACAATGGAGACATCAGGTGTAGTGTTTAAGTCTAAGAAATGTTGCACCTCTGTAAGTATATAATCTTTATAGTCTTTAGTTGAGTTAAGTATGCTGGTATTCTTTTGATCTGGACATTATAAGTACTCTTTACCATGAATTCAAAGACAATTGAATTATGATCTGATATAGGACATGAAATGATTTTGGAATTAATTAAGTCTGTTACCATTTGGTTAGAAATAAAGACTCTATCTATTCTTGAATAAGTTTTATATCTGTTAGAAAAAAAGTGTATGGTAATGATTTAGAATCTATCTGATTATTAATATCATTCAAATGATATAAATTAATAAAATCCTTTAAATGTTTTGCATTAGATGTAATTTTCCTTTTTCCTGTAGTAGTAGTATCTTTTTAATGTAGGATACAATTAAAGTCACCTGCTAAAATAATATCTCCTATAGAAAATTATATAATCTTATTGAGATGGTGTTTCACTGTATTAATGCCAATTCCTGGTATCCAATATACATTGATTAATGTATATACTTTCCCATTAATCTGTATTGTAACCATACAAAACATTCCTTTATCATCTTTATACGACTTAATAGTTTTAGGTATGGGCATATTTTTGTTCCATAAGCTAGCCACTCCTCTTTTTTTCTGTGTGTGTTCTGAGCTAACCAAGACTGTATATTTATTAGTGGCTAATTTATCTATATCCTTTTTCAGGAGATGTGTTTCTTGAAGGAATATTAAGTTGGCTCTATGCAAATTAATATATCTCATTAAACTTGCCCTTTTACATGGGTTATTCAATCCATTAATGTTTAAAGAAATTCCTTTTAGAGATACCATTTAACTTCTATGAACATATAAAACATATAATCAGAATAACAATTAACAAAATAAGTATTATTATGTCTCCTCCTTTAGGTGTTCCATTAATTATAGCTGTATTTAATGAAAATCTTATGGAATTTTGTGTAAGTTTTACTTTTATTTGTAGTGACAATGAGTTTATAAAATGTGATGTGGATGTCAAAACTATATACATACAACAATAATCAGGTGAAAATAATGTTTGGATTAAACATTGCACCCAACCTGGAGTTGAAAACTCCAACTTCGAGTAGCAAATACCACTTAAGTTATCCCCCTATCCTAAGCAGCAGTACCTCAGCTGCCACCAAATTAATTCAATACTAACTATTATTAACTAAAGTTAACCTCATTTAACTTGATTATCTATTATAACAAAGCTAAACATTTTTTATAACAGCTTCATATAAACATATAAAACATTTAGAAACAACTAATATTGCTATGTACATCTATTCTGTATAATACACTCATAATCAAAATAGCATTCTAACAATCTTGATAAAGGGAGCAAAGAAGAGAGAGAGAGAGAGAGAGAGAGAGAGAGAGAGAAAGGGAATATCCATATGGTAGTTTAATAAAAGTTTGTAAGAATAAGTTCTTATTATATGTTTATGTTCATTTGAATTCAATAACATATATTATCTTAGGCTATTATGGTTCAGACATTACTTATATTAGGGTATTTCCACTTTCTGCCATAGTAATACAGTTAAAAGCTCTTAAAACTTTAAATTACTTGCACCAAAAGCTTCCTTCTCATATTTATTATTGCCAATTAAATAAAATATTTATTCTCATGCATAAGTTAAAAGAACATACTGCACAGCAATGTTGATTCCTAGTTATACATAAATCATTGTGATGAAAGCCATCTCTTTTTTATATATCTGAACTGCAGCTTTAAAATATGTCACATGACAATTTCTTCTGAAATATAATCATAATGATACATGTACTTGCCTGTTAGTCAAGGCAAATGATTTATAACATTACATATGCTTAAATCATTAGCATTTATATACATTAAAGTGCTGCAGTCATATAAGCTTTCAAAAACAAGTGTACATGTGTTTTACCTTCTATGCCTTCTAAAATATCTCATTAGTTTACTATGTCATATTAAGTCATTTAAAATCATTGTAACTTTTATATTTTATAAATTACATCTTAAATAAGTAAGTTATTATAAAGAAAAACTCACATTTAGGTGTCATAAAGTTCGTTTTTCATCACAAAGTCGCATTTACAGCAGTTCTACTTCCTGAAACAGTTTACTTCTTGAATCTGCGATGTGTCAGTGTGAAATCAGGGGTCAAAGTTCAAAATGGCTGCTTTCAGCTTCTCTGTGTATTCTGAGTGTTGAAGCTTTTAAAACGACTCGAGGACACTATTCACGAGGAAACCCACATCCCAGATTGTCTCCCATAACATTCTGGTGGGAATTTTAGTAAAAGCAAGTGACTGACATTCATTTTGTAATACAAATGAATCTAAACAGTGCAAAACCTTCTCAAAGCATTTTACAAGTCATTACAGTCTCTATGACAGTGAAACCAAGCCTACAGTTGTTTAACATAAACACAACTTATTTTTATATGCTCCATTTCATTTTCTCATACAGATCTTATTACATACACATATCAGTATTATCAGAAGCATATAATTTTATAGATAAGAGAGAGAGAGAAAAAAAAAGGGACCTACAAAGAGTATCTACAAAGATATATTACTTGCTGTTTGTTTTAATAAAGTAGAACATGACACATATTACTTTCAACTACTTTAGTTCTAGTTAACTGCAATTATATCATGACATATTATTCAAAATCATGTATTAAGTAATTAAGTCATGGTATAATATTTAGCAACAGTATTTAAACAGCATCAATAATTTTAAAGAACTAATAAATTATTTTTCCCCTTATTTCATATTTTCCATCAAACCTCTCTCCCTGCCCTCCCCCACCCCTCACTGAATGTATAGTTTAAAGAGAATGCCATTATTTAAAACAAGAAGAGAAAGGAAATGTATCAAATTACTAACCTTAGGTCTCTTTATCACAAAGAGAAACAAGTTGATTCATAGCAGGTTATTTGTTCCTCAGAAAGTTTGATTATTTATAAAACAAAATCAGTTCTTTGCACACAAAAAAGTAACTTTGAATAAATCCTTAAGATATTTGTGGCTTTCTTGAAAATGTAGTAACTGTAATTAAAGAGTTCAAAGAAATATAGAACATGTCATTTGTTTTTTAGTCTTTTTTGCTTCTCTGAAGTCTTCCAAGAAGTTCCTGTTGCCATCCTCTTTAGCGAAGGGCTTGCCCATTCCATATCTTATATTTTATCTAATATTTTATTTTTTTTAATATACAGCAAAGCAGAGTCCAAGTCTTCAAAAATTCTAGGGCCATCTGGTAAAAAGATTTTTAGTTTGGAAGGAAATAAAAGATGAGTTTTGAACTGTGCTTTCTTAAGCTCTCTTATTAATGACAAAAAAACTTTTCTTTTTGTTATTACCAAGGAATAATAGTCATTGTCAAAACGCACAGTTGCCTCATTAATTTTTATAGGAGCTTTAGCCCATGCAGCCTTTAATACCATCTCCTTGTCATAAGATGATAAAAATCTTACAATAACTGATCTAGGATACTTTTTATTTGTATTAGAATTAGATAAAGACCTATGGGCTCTTTCAATACCAAAAGAAAATGCTTCTGACAGATCTAAAGTTTTGGGAAGCCAAGTATTTAAAAAGGAAGTAATGTTGTTACCTTCTATATTTTCTGGCAGTCCAAAAATCCTTATATTATTGCGTCTGGATCTGTTTTCAAGGTCATCTAGTTTGGATTGAAGGTGTGTGTTCTGTTTCAATAAATATTCAATGTTAATTTCTTCTTCCTGAATTCTGTTGTCCATATCATTAAGAGTCTCTTCTATACCTGTAATCTGGGCTTTCTGATGTTGTAAGTCTTGATGTAACAAATCCATTTGTTTTGTAGTTTTTTCTATAAAGTTATCAATTTTAACATCCAGTCTGTCCATTTTAGTTGTTAGTTGCTGAATAGTTGATAGTAAAGACTGAAGCTCTTTCTTGATGCTGGAATCCTGACTGTTAGCCTTACTGGAACTCATTCTGAACAGAGGTGATGAAAGAGAAATTTCCAAGAAGATTTCTGACAGGAAAATTATTTAAATTTTCTTTCTTTTTTAGATATTATTCAAGATACTGGTATTCCAAACGTTTTTAGAAAGAAAATTATTACATTAGTTGAATTTTAAAGTAATTATTTCCTGTCAGTGTAGTTATGTTGGTGGAGCTGAAGAAATCTGCTGCTATCCTATGTTCATCCTTGGCCACGCCATATATATATATATATATATCTGTAATATAGAGAAACTGGGATTGCAACATTCACAACCTATACCACACAGTATAGCTATGCCTATTGGCTAAGTAAACAAGTGACATATAGCAGACTGTGTGCCACAATGTGGTGTGAGTCACAAATGTGATCCAACATGGCCACAATGTATGTTATCTGTGTGCATTCATGGGTGTCACTAGGGAGAGGATCCAGAACAACAAGTTGGAACATGCCTATAGGCAGCAGGTCCCCAGTGGCTGACAATGACAGCACCATGCACATAGCACAATCCAGTGCTAGAGTGGTATTATAAGTGACTCTAACAGTGGAAGCACACTCACATCACCCACAGATAACTGTGGAAGGACAGGATGAACCTCCAGCATCCCTTGTGTTCAGTAATGGATATCCTATCCATGTAAGCCCCACCTCTGCTAGAAGGTGTCAACACCACAGATGGCATCAGAGGCTTGCAATGCCTCAGAGGTGCATATATCCAGCACAAAGGTGAGGGGATAAGTGTCTGATGCTGCCATGACTATGATACATTTCTAGATCTGGATGTCACCCATGGCATCATTCAGTGGATGTGCAGATCAGTGATTCAATACAGATGGCTGCTACTTAAGCTAAAACAGAGATGCTAGGTATGCTGAATGGCCTGCATGAGGAACTGCAACCACTGCAGGCAATACAGGGCATCCTATAATGCATACAGTGAGCCATACACTGTACAGATTTGTACCAGTCACAGAGACTGCAGGACATCCAACAAGGCATACAGCATAACATGCTCTATATGGCCTTGGAGCAGTCATGTCCACTGAAGGTACTGGTGGCCAACTTAGCAGGCATTGGTACAGCCATGAGTTTGCAAGCTACTGCCCAGCATGGCCATACTAGGGGGCAGATGGGCATTGCAGGATCACATGCTAGACTTGCATACATGGTACACACCATTCCAGAGACAGGTACGTTATTCAAAATTTTCATGAGTGACTCCACCCATGGGCATGAACACTGTATGGTCATAGCCAATGCTCTTTTGGCTTTACTATGGACATACCCCTCTCAGCAAGGTGCCCATGGTCCAAGCTCAGTGTTATCACACTTCTTTGTAGCCCTAGAGAAAACATCATCTACCTTTAGTAGCATAGCTAGGGTGGGGTGAACAAGGCAATCACCCAGGTGTTGTCTTGTCCAGGGCACAATTCACCTTGTAAAATTAAAAACAAAAATATTTTAATGAAATATTTTTTTTTAATTTACCTTTAAGGGGAACACTGATAAAAATGGCAAGATGTGTACAGCCTAAATGGACATCTGAGATGCTCCTGCATGCCTCCCACTCCCACTCACATCATCTTGCTTTGGCACTGCCCATGCAGGTGGAGGGATAGTGCTATGGTGCAATAAACACTGTTTTCTCTTTGTTGCCTTGAGGCCTGATGGGTAGATTTTTTCTGTGGCTATTTAAATTGCTTGGTGTAGGTGCATTTTTTAAAAAAATAAAAATTGATTTAAAGACTTGGCTTCATTCTTATTTACTGTCTCTCTCTCTCTCTCTCTATATATATATATATATATATATATATATTTGTTTACCAGGTAGTGTGCCTTGGTGAATAGGATTACATAAGAAATTAACAAAATATATTTATTAAAAACAAAAATATATATAGATGTTTACAGATGCAAGAATATGGTGCAACATTTAGTTCAAGAAGCAGTTAATATCAAAACTTGGATGGAAAAATGGCATGCCTAGCAGAGCTTTATGGATAAGATGTAGCCATAATGACTAAGATGGCTTATGCTACAGGGATAGCAGCATATGATTACACAGAAAGGTATGAAGACATTAGAAGAGGCAAGTGAGAATAGTTGCAAGAAATTATATCATGTAGAGAAGACAGAAAATGTGAGAAAGTCATGCAGAGGGAAGACAATTAGAAAGGAGAAGAAATGCAAAGAGAAGAGGGACATAGGATGAATGAGAGGCAGTAGGTAAAGGGATGGCAAGATGAGGTAAGAAAGGATAAAATATAATCGTGACTGATTCAACTGATGGGGCTGATAGTGAAAGGGACAGCAGTAGCAGCGTTTTGCTATGGAGACTGCAGAGGCACGAAAAGAGCACACAGCACAAGGAAATAGTGGTTCTCTTTACCATGCCACCATCTATTTGTGATTTCTGACTGTGACTGAATGTATTAATGCTAAAGTTGCAGTGGTCTGCACAACAAGAATAATGGGAATTTAGGGAAATGAGGCTTTTGTAGAAAATGTAAGTCTCCCTTTTACTCTGAGTGGTGCAACAAATTTTAATTTTACTTATCTGAATTTGGTAACCAGCTTCAACTGCTGTTGTTAGGATGAGTGAGAAAGGCAGAAAGGGTTATTAGGGTAAGAAAAAGGATTATTCAAAGGTGGAGATGTGATTTCACTAGATGTCTATGATAACTTCCATCTTTTATGGTACAAGAGAGACATGATACTACTATTATGGTAGGATAAATTAATTAAACTGTTAGTTTTATTTTGATTATGGTATTCATTGTTAGGTTAAGGGTTCTTAAATCCTATTAAAAAACTGTATTAGTTTATTTTGTTTGGTTGAACTTTGTTTCCATGGCTTGCTGCAGTAATTTATTTATGTCCAGAGAGAGAGATGAACAATCATTGAGAATCCATCTCTAACCTCCACTGGGGCAGAGGCCTGGTTTACTGTATACATACATACTTACTTAGTACTTTTTTTTCTGCTGTTGTTTGCCTGACACAGTCTGCCATATTATAAATTGTCATATAGAATAAGAATAAAGTTAACTTATTCCATTGATAATGAGTTTTGGGGAGGAAGAAGAGGAATTATATTATTTAGAAGTAATACCATCATGCAAAATGTCTTTGTCTCTATATAAGAAATAGATGAATGGGAATGCTATCTTTCTCTTATTTTACACTTACCCTAACATGAGCATTCCCCCGGATTCTGCAAGCCTTGCACAATTAGTACAGGAGCACCAGCAGGCAATATGTCTGCCATGCGATCCAGGAATAACCTATAGGGGCATGCACAAGTGCTCCTGCACTAGTCCTGCATGGACTCAATCCCTGTATGCAAATTATCCCATTTGCAGGAGAAATCCATGCAAATGAATTTAATTTGTAATCCAGGAAGCTGGAAACCGGCCATGCAGGACTAGTGTAATCTGCAGAAATGTACTCCGCCAGTAACAGAGTACATTTCTGCAAATTCCAAAACAGAGCCATGACAGCTCCAAATAAAGGGTGGATATAATTTAGAAAGCATGCCAATGGCCAAGTATAAGGCCAATGGCATGGAAAACAGTTTAAAAAAAATCAACTTTTATTTTATTTTAGCCGATTTCAGCTGTTTAAGCATAGGGCAGCGGCGCACAAACAGGATCAGGGGGAAAATAAGAAAATAAACCTAAAATAAGCATGCTAACTAAAATCACTATTCTGCCATTATAGTCAATGGCAGGCAGAAGGCAACATGACCAGTGAATAGTGGTTACTAAGGGGGGAGGCTCAGTGTGGGACATGTAACTATGCATTAGCAGGCAATCCTATGCAAATCAGGGGAATGATAGTGAATCCCAGATTTCCCCTACATGCTAGTCAGCTCCCAACAGTGTAAGAGCATATGTGTGTGTGTGTGTGTGTGTGTGTGTGTGTGTGTGTGTGTGTGTGTGTGTGTATATATATATGTATATATATATATATATATATATATATATATATATATATATATACATATATATGTAGTGCAGCCATCAGATCCACAATCTGAACCACTTACTGCAACACATCTGACCAAAAGCTGTCTAAATGGGGGTGAAGGCATGAAAATTAGGGACCCCTTTTAATTATTGCCCTTATCCCTTCCTCCCCTTCCTCCCCAGCAGAACTGTTTTGCCTTGCAACAAAATAATAAGGCCTGCTAATTCTTGAACCCAGGGCCCTGTAATGTGATCCATAACTGGAATAGTTCACCTGTAAAACCATGGATCTGGACTCATGTATTGCACCTACAAGGCAGGCCACCTGTGAGGGTCACAGACGTTGTATCACCATGATGTTTCACTCAGGTATCATACCTCATGCTGCCATATGTGTGAGTACACTTGTTGTGCCCTTTTTCGCTCTAACATCACATACATGAGCATTGTTAAGGCACACAGACCACTTCCGACCATGTATAGGTTACAAACATATGGATATGCCAGACACATCTGTACAGAGGACTGTACAATGGTTTAGCCTAGTGCATGTGAGGCAGATGCTGTTACCATACTATATAAAGTAATGGCAGCAGGAGGCAGTCACCAGCCATGTATGGTATACACATGAAAATGGTATAAGCTGCACAAGATATGATCCTCACACACACACACACAGACTGTTCCCAGCATAAGGATTAGAACTCCTTCCTTTCTATGTATTCCTACTATAGTACTACACTGTTATCAGATGCGCAACAGAGGTTATAAATTTACACCTCTTCCAAAGGTACATCTGAGGTGGATGACATCAACATGACTACTAAATCGGGGTGAAGGGAAGTGAGAAGGGTAGTACACAGGTCAAAAATGGTATAATCCAGACAGTACATGATTCACACATACACACACACACACACACACACACACACACACACACACACACACACACACACACACACACACACACACACACTTGCCAGTATTGGGATTAGAACTCCTGCCTATCTAGGTATGTCTACTATAGTGTTATGCAGTTACTGCATGTGCTACAGAGCTTACTAAACTTTCACATGACCAAAGCTGCTGATAAATGCACAGCTGTGGCAAAGCATTACAGGTGGCAGACAGTCTACCGTCAGTTCCACCCATACAGCATGCTAGTTCTTCCTGTCTTGCACTTCAGCTAGCATTATGGCTTGGCACTTCACCAGGTTATTGTATCAAGACATGTGGCACAACTGGGACCCATCAGCAGTACTCGTTCATCACAGATGTAGCCCCAGTACTTACTAGTTATGTCCACCCCTCCTGGCATGTTTCTAGGGTGGTTATCTGTGCTTTCACCAATTAACCTGGAGCACTTGTCCATTCTGAGGTTCTGTTGCAACTGCCTCATGTACACAGATGACCCTCCCCTCTAAACTCCAAACACTCAGACCTGTGAGGGTTATCCATATATCACCCAATGTGGACATATGCAGTTTCCAGCAAAGACTGGGCTAGCAGGTTATAAGGATATGATGAACACCTGCACCACACCATGTGGAACATATAGCTCACCATGACACCCACTTTGACAGCCATTACATACAGTGAAAAGCCACACACCCACCTTTCCAGAGGCACTTAATTTTACTTTACCCAAACAGTGCAGACCAGCAAGACAGACCCCCACTCAGACACCGCGACATGGCACATGCCAAGGGACACATATTTAACCTACACAGTGTGCCCCTCATCCTAAGTTCCTAAGGCTAACCACCTTGCACTATACAGTGATCATGGGCAACTCAATACTGAGGCACACACATATCCCACTCACTAAGTTGGATATGGAGCAGGTAACAGCCAAATATCTATCACATGCCACCATCCAACACATGACACAGCCAGTCATGGCACTCCACAACTATGAATATCACTCTGTATCCATGTGGTTGTGAATGACTTGACAAGAGACATGGTTGAACTCTCTGATCATGTGGTCCAGGCAGGTGGAACAGCAGCCATGGAGAGTGTACTGCTGTCACCCAGAATGATGTAGCAGTACTATCAACAGATTGACTGCAACATTGACTTATGTGTTATGTGTCATTCTCAGTGGATCCAGTACCTCTCTGCTTGGGGTGACATGATTGACAGAACCCAATGACCTGCCACAGATGTCCTACATCTGTCACGGCTGGATTTCCAGGTACTGGCTAAGTGTCTTTCCACCCCTATGATGCCTTATTAGGCAGTGTTTCTGATATTATTACCACCATAACAGCTACACATATATGCAATCTGAGGGTCATGCTCCTCAACAATAGACATCTAACTGTCAGGATGCAGTCACTCATAGTAGTCGTTGGAGTGGAGGACATATGTCTGCTGTAATGGAGAGGTGGTTCACAGCAGCAGACAGCAGACCTTCAGTATCAGGCTATGACACATTCCACATCCCCAAACATGGACCATACCACACCTCCACAGGTGGTGTTGCCTCCATATTCATTATGGCTAGGAACACCTCCAGACTAGTATCCCATCATAATGCATTGAAGAAACTTATGGTAAAACTGCCTGGGGGCAATAGTGAAATCCAGACCATAGCCTGTTATGGGTCCACATCTATGTCCCTAGACTGTCAATGCGTATTCCTCAACACTCTGCCATTTATGATGATCCAACACAACACTGACATAGTATGAGTCTTCAACTACCCCTCCATCACCTGGGGAAAGTGGTCAAGCGCCAGTACAGTGACCCAGCACTTCGGTGAGTCATCACGTCCATTGCCCTGGACCAGCTCATACTGACCCCTGGTAGAGGATGCAACAACCTTGACCTGTGTTGACTACGTAGATATGGGACTGTTGCTCATCCACAGATGTCAGTCCCTGCATGGTGAGATTCACACATGCTGTAATAAACATCAAATTCAGCATGTCAGCCACACCCTCCCACAAAGGTAAACACCTTGAAAAAACTCTCCAAAGCTGACTTTGCAGCTATGAAAACAGGGGTGGATGTCTTCACTACACCCATGGCAATGGAAAATAACTGAATGACTGTGGAATCATACACATAGGCACTGTACAAACAGGTACATGAATGCATGGTACTAGCCAGAGACAAACAAACCCAGACACTGTCCTCCAGACACTAGGAGACAATGTGATGATCCCCTGCCATTACTAAAGTGTACATCAGAAGGAGGACACTGTTGCAGAGAAAGGTGGTTTCCTACAACTGATGAACTCCCTTATTAGCCTCAGACACAACTTTGAATCTCAGATGCAGCAGTCACTGTCGACAGTCACAACAGCCTTTGATAGTTACATCAACAATCTCCATAGAATGTTTATAAGTTCCATGATGATACGTTCCATAGCCTTGCAAACCAGGCTCGTTAGGCTAGTGGGGCAGTAGTTTCTGGAGTCTGTGGTGGCTCCCCATTTGTGGAGTGGCATAACGGTCACTGTGCGCCATTCAGTGGGAACATAGCCTGAGGTGAGGCTATGACTGAACATGATACTTAGGTGGGGTGCCAGTTCATTCTGTAGTTCATGTAGAACACAGCCTGGGATATTGTCATTGGTAATCTCCAAACTCAGGACCCCACCCAGTTTGGGTTTGTAAAAGGCAGATCATGTCTGCTAAACCTGATAGACTTCTTTGAAGCAGTCACCAAAGCCGTAGATGAGGGTAAGGTGGTTCACACAGCTTATCTAGAACTCGCCAAGGCTTTTGACACCATCCCCCACTCTGGAACTATAGATAAACTCACTAAACTAGGTATAGATCCCTATGTCACAAGATGGGTTGCCAACTGGCTCACTAACAGAACCCAAACTGTGAAATTAGCAGACTCCAAATCCAACTTCAGACCAGTGACAAGTGGAGCACCACAGGGTTCAGTCCTGGGTCCTCTCCTGTTTCGTATCTACTTCTCTGAAGTACAGGCTAACACAGAAGGTCTTTGGCTAACAAAGTTCGCAGATGACTGCAAACTAGGAGTGATAATCAAAACTCCAAAATATGTGGACATCCTACAAAAGAGACTCGCTGAGACAGATGCCTGGTGTCAAAGCCATGGCCTCAAGCTCAATGCCAAAAAGTGCATTTTCATCCCTTTTGGTAAAACCTCTGTACCCATGAACTACCACATAGGCGGTAGTCTACTTAACACCGAAAGTGTGATAACAGACCTTGGGACACAGGTGGACAGTAGTCTCTCCTTTGATAATCACATCACCACATTAGTCAGGAAATCCTTCTATGTGGCTCACCTCATCACAAAAGGTTTCTCATCTAGGAAAAAAGAGGTCATTGTTCCCCTCTACTCGTCACTCATTAGACACATTATAAAGTACAATGCACCTTTTGGTATGTACCTCACAAAACATCTACAACAACTGGAAAGGCCACAGAAATACCTCACAAAGAGGATTACTGGCCTCAAACTGATGCCCTACGCAGACCATCTCAAAAAACTGCAGCTTTACTCTGTCGCATATCACCTACTCAGAGGCGATCTCTGCCTAACACACAAAGCTATGTCAAACCCAGAGCTTATAGGCATGCTCCACTTAAAGAAATCCCAATTCCTACAAGCTACATGCTCTAGGGACCTAAACCTTGTCACCACAATAAACAGAACATGCTGGAGGGATAGATTCCTGTCCCAGAGACTTCCCATACTCTGGAACAAACTACCTATCTATATCAAACAAAGCTCCTCATTAGCACTCTTTAAGAAAAATCTTGATGATTGGATGGGAGATAGGAAATTCACCCCAGGGATCACTTCTGTGGCTCTGCATGACAGTGGCACAGGAAAATAATTTTCTTGGGTGGCGAAAGCCAGGGTACCTTTTGGCTAGGCTTATATAGGCCCTAGGGCCAACAGCCTAGTACCCACCTATGAACTTATGAACCTATGTTTACTGCTTCCAAATTGTACATTCCCTATGGTAGACAGACTGTTCTGCATGATATGTTACTGATACCCTTGCATCATACAGCTGAGATGGCTTGCTGTTAACTTGTGGCTATGTTGTGCAGGGTCCTGGGTTTGAGACTTGCAAGTGTTGGTTATTGTGTTGCAAGGCAGATCTGTTCAGCTGTGGAGGAGGGGATGATGTCAATAATTACAAGAGGCACTTATTTTGGGGCCCTTCGTCCCCATTAACAGTGCCTTTGGTCCGATGTTTTGCAGTGAGAGGTTCAGAGTGTGGATCCAATGGGCAAACGTAATATATATATATATATATATATATATATATATATATATATATATATATATATATATATATCAACAATCCCCCAGATTTACTAATCTTCTGTGCAGCAGGACTAGCTTAGTCCTGCATGGAAGCAACCGTTTAGGAGCAGGATGGCAGCACACCATGCATAATAATGAGGAGCACTGCCTGAGCTCCTAATCTTACACAGAGCATGTAAGAGTGCAGGGGGCATGTCTGAGAGCAGAGCCCTCACAATATACATGCCTCCGCAATGCAGAACAGCAGAAAGGGGTAAGAAATGATCAGGACCACTCATAGGTGTCTGCATATCCCCACCAACAGTCCCTCATGTGTAGAACTGCAACAGTACATATAAATAAAATGAAGAAACCTTTTTTTTTTTTTTTAATTTGATTAAAGCTAACCATAGGTTTGCGGGTGTGCCCATCACTTAGCTACAGTTAATGTAGCTTAAATGGTTGAAGAGGATAACAAGGAAGATACATGCAAATGAAGCAGCATAACAAGAGTGTAGTGGGCAGAGCATCTGCTTTACAAGCAAGCTTTCCTAGTTCGAGTCCCACTGCAGGAGATTCCATTTTCCATGACAAAGCATGTTATGAGTAATATTTATGTTGCATAACCCACTAAGTAACATATTTTTATGAACTGGAGTACTGCAGTAAATGCATGTGAGGTGTCAGTGTCATAATGAATCAATGAATAAGGCACTAGTAAGCAGGTTTAAGCACAAATAAGCAATAGTAAGCATATATAAGCACTAGTTAGTGGGCGTAAGCCCGTTTGCATGGTGGTAAGCAATGCTTACACTGGCTAAGCAATTCTAAAGCTAACTCTCTGTAAGCAGATGTAAAGGCAAGTTAGCTGTGCTTACTCTCATGCAAACCCGCTTACAACTGCTCAAAAGTGCCTTAATCACTCTGTATCCAACGGTCCTTGTTCTGGCCATCAACAAAATAAACAACCATGCAAGTCTCAAACCCAGGACCCCATAACCCATAGTCACAGTAGTTAACCACCAAGCCATCACAGAAGTACAGAAGAATGAGGTATCAGCAAACAAGTCCTCACCATAGTAAAACCAAACTGAACCTGTGAAAGGAATCAGTATACAGGTATATGTTCCATAACCCACTACATAACATAAATATGTGAACTGGAGTACAGCAGTAGTCCCAGAAGTGAGGTATAATTGTAATAGAGTGTTGAAGTCCCCAATAAATCACATATGACCCCATAGAGTGTACATACACATTAATCGTGGATACCTGGCAGATATATAAGATGCAATGAATAAGAAATCAATGCCCAGAAGGAAATATAATGCAAAATCTAGTGTAAGCACCACTAAGCATTGCACAGGCCAGCTTATGAGGTGTAAGCAATGTGTAGACCAGCTAACTCAATGTGCCCAGTGGTATACCCCTTTAAACAATGCCAACCCTAGGTAAGCAGGTTTGCCCATATCTTAGACTTTTCAAAACAAGCCAGGTACAGAAAAGTGCAGGAAATCGGCCCTACTTAAACCCAAGAGGTGGGAATACATCTCATAACTGATTGTAGATTCCACTTACAGGCACTATGGCAGTAAGGGGAGAAGGTGGGAGCTTCCAGGTGCAGTGCTGGTGCATCCAGGAGTCCAAGGTCATGGTAGGACTCCTAGTTAAAGACCATGCTCAGAGACTGCTGCAGAGCCAGTACCAGGGCTACCAATATAAGGTGGAGGCCTGGGACTGTCTCGCCCATGACCTCAACAGTGCCACTGGCATACCCCAAACCTGCTGAGCAGGTCAGGCACACTATGCCAACCTGAAGTGGCATAAGGGGGACCTCTTGGAGTAGTGGCTCCAAGAGGCTAGAGCATCAGGGGAGGTTCCAGGCATGTGTGAGTATCACCCCAGTATGTGTGTAATAATTGGCAGCTCAGGTATATCATGGATAGGTATGGCTAAATATTCCTCTTATGTCACCCACAGCTGCAATTAGCACGTGAATTAGCAGGCCCACATCATTTGCCTGGCAAGGTTGCGATGTGAGGCAGGTCAGTAATACTCATGCATTCACTGTCATAGGAAATAATAAAAGTAGTAGTAAATTAATTGCTAGTATAAAACCTGTATTGTTCAAGGCAAGTACTGCATACACTACAGAATATGGCAGTAAGTGTCTCATATTGTTTGTAAGTCAATAAAAGTGTAATAGCCTGACAAAACAGGTCTAACTGCTGGACTGCATGTGTGTATATCTTGGTATCATACGGTAATGTAGATATGCAATCTGTATTGTAGTATTAAGCACTGTTGCCCACACTATGCACCATAAATTGAATGTGTAGGAATGCCTATATGTAACAGGTGTGATCCCCAGAGGCCATTTAGTACAATTGAGAGACACATACACAGTAAACAGGGAAATGCAGACAACAAAATCTGAATAGCACATGCAACTGGGCTGTGAACTGTTGTTTTTTAGCACACACAGACACGGTTCAAATCCGGCCAGTGGTAGTAGTCTGCATACAGAATCATTCCCCACAACTGTACAGATATGTCCAGAATGTCTATTAAAGTGGCCCATATATGTTGCCTATCAACCTGTCCCCCTGGGAAATCAGTGGGATGATCCCAGACGTATTGGTAGCAAACACGAAATACAACTGATTGACACACAGCTATGAGAACAAAGCTGGCAAACTAGCAACTCCCCAATACCTTATGTGACTAAGAAGCCATGTATTTCCCATTTACACCCCAAATTATCAAGCTGTGGTCAGAGTGTGTACAGTAACAGAGTGAGATGTATGTGCATAATAGTAATGTGGACTATGATACTGTGTGTGGGAACATTCAGGTAGTGCTAATAAACATTCCTCCCACAGGTCTGTCAGATACCAACACTGTGCCCAGAAATACAAGAATGATACGCAGTTGCTCTGAATAATGAGGTATTACACATTACTGTCACCCACACTGTCCTACAACATTATGATGTTGAGGAAATCTGTATAATCGTGTTATAATACAAGGCCAGAATGCAAAAGCACAGGGGATTAATAAGACAGAAAACAGATAGGAGATATACATCAATATCTATATAGTAGACACAACTGTGATGGACAGTGTTCAAGTTGTAGCAGACACGGCCATGATCTGAATCCTGGGAGTGGAATTAGGCTGCATACAGATTCATACCCCACAACTGTACAGATGAGGCCAGAATGTCCAGTATATGTGCCCATATCTGCTGCTTGTCCTCCTGTCCCCCTGGTAAGTCTGTGGGATGATCCCAGATGTTTAGCCCGCAAACAGGGAATGCAAGTGATTGGCAAACATCTATGAGAACACGCCTGTCCTGTAGCAACCCCTGAAACTGTTAGGAGAGTAATTTGTCAAGTATGTCCTATCTACACTCCCATTTTGTCAAGCTGTGACCAGAGTGTGTACAGTAATAGAGTGAAATGTATGTGCATGATACTAATGTGTAATCTGGAACTTTGTGTGGCAACAGTCAGGTAGTGCTAACAAACATTGTTCCCACAGGTACATTAGATATGAACACTGTGCTGTGAAATACAGACCATTATAACCTGTGCTGGTACTGTTCACTCTGGTATTGTAGGGAATTGTGAGTGTTGCAGTATCTCTGAATAATAAAGTATCACTGGTCACTGTCACCCACACTGTGCTACATAATATAACTGTTTAGGAAAGCATGTATATGTGTGTGTCAGGTCACTAAAGGTGGAAGAGGGCAATATTCAAGATATGTCCAGGCACACCAGCATGTGGTCAACAGATGGCCAGGGTCTGTGCAGAAAGAGTTGGATAGCATAGTGCAAAACATCAACCCAGAATCTGGGAGTATGTGTACAAACAGTTAGTGTTAACTAACATTCCCTCCACAGGTATACCAGGTAAGAGGTGTATACTGCAGGTAATACTGGTTTATGTGTAATGATTACAACAGCCATATCACTGTCCAAACTAAGGCTATAGGGTAGTGTAGTAAGGCTTGTAAGGTACAGATAACAGCATTGACTAGGAAAGTAATGTTGACTATAGGAATATACTAGTTGCTAACTGACATCTTTCTCTTTACCCCACCATATCTCCAACAATAATCAACATACCCACCCCAACCGATATGTAATGACACCTATGTTCTGATAATATCCTATTGTTTGATAAAATGTTAATGGTTCCCATACATGTGCTATATTGAATTATTCTAACATTGGTGGCATGGTGCCATTAATATACCTGCATGCTGTTCTTATTACCACTGTGGTCCCATATATGCATGTATTCTGTTTGTTTTGCAACTGTTCCATATCTGGTGTCTGGGTTAATGGGAATATCTATACATGCTGTTATACCTAACCCTGGAATGTGTTGACTATTACTAACCATGTAAACACTATAGCATGCTTGGAAAGGCCGGTCCCAGCAGACCCACCTGTCCCACCTCAGCTGGCCGTGGCACTGAGCACCAGCATGTCTGGGGCCCAACTCGGGACCTCCCCGTCTGTTGGTCCTGCACAACCTTTGGGTGGACCAACCTCAGGGGATGGGGCTTGCCCCCCCTGGGAGTGGATGTGGACAGGCACCTGTCACCCATTGCCAGGTCAGGGTCATGGTGCGTAAAGTGATCAATGAGCAGTTTGGTGATCTTCTACACTAGCTCAAGGGCCACATGTCGTGATTAGCGAGTAAGCCTGGCTATGCAACTCAGACCCCAGCACAGCCACCTTTGGGGCTCTGAAGGTGCAGTGGTGACTGTTGATGGGTGGGGACCTCAGTCCCAATGTTACCACTAGGAAGCTTGTGTGCTTCGGATATCCCAACACCCCTCCCCATCAAGGTGTTTACCCCCAACTGTGTCATATACCGCCCCTGTATGTGTTTGTCTTGTCTGTTAACCTACCCAACCTGTCTCCCCAAATATACCTACTAGCCCCCCCCAACATCCCACTCTCATGTAAAAAAAAAAAAAAAAAAAAAAAAGGCAATCTGTTCCCACAAAAAAATCTCTTCGCATACATAGCTGTCCATTTTGCATACATATATTATATGTATACATACATGTGACTACACATACACACACAGAGATATGTACAGTAAGATACTTATGTAGTAGGTGCACGCAATATGGAACAGCCACTATGCCTACAGTTAACGCCTTAATGACTGGACACTGGATGAGCCACCCATACAAATGACAGTCCTGCAACATATACCCACAGAGAGGTCATAGGATAAAACACCACACACAGGTCTGCAGAAATAGAAACCCACTATTTGTGTACTATTACAGATTTATATGCCATTCCATATAGCTGTTCAGACACTGACATCCATATAAACAGAGTAATGCAATTGTGAAACAGTTATACTAATACAGTAGTCTGGAATGGTTCACAACTGTTGCTGTCCAGGCCAAGCCCTTCAAATAGTATAATAGTAAAGACAGACTGGACCACAGGATACCAAACAATCAACAGTAAGTTATGCAGGTGTATAGTTCAGCAGCCTCTATCTACACTCTGTACACAATCACTAGGTGGTAAAGACTTCAGTTGATGAAATGGGATGTAACTGTCACATAACAAGGCATAACTGACACCATCACAAGCACACTGACAAACAGAACAGTCTGTATGGCAGAATGCAGTAGGCCTGCATTAACCCAATTTATGTAAGTAATGTCAATATAGGTGAATTGTATGGTACTGTACATCCAGATACCTTAAGGCAGCTCACATCTGATACCCCCACATATTGTAACAGTCTAGGTTATTTATGGCGCACCCCCCTAGACTCAATAATACAAGCCCATATACCACTGTTACATACAGTGGCCTCTGTAGTGCATATGGGCACACATGTATGGTGTAGGTGAATCCCCACACATATATGACCCCAATTCCACTGTATGTGCGGGGGATACAACAGCAGTGGACTGCTGGCAGGAATGGCAGCGTAATATACATATATGTGTATATGTATCACTATCTGTATATGTGTAGACATATATTGCTCTGTATATGTATATATCTGGGTGTGTATATGTATTTCTATGTACATATACATAGCCATCTATATATATCAGTATGTATATGTGTATATATCTATATAGATATCTGGATAATTATATATACATATATTTCCACCATATGCCCTGAACATGGAATGTAGGCCTTCCTCAGCCCTTATAGTCCCAATTATGTAGTGCAAGGGGATGTGAGGTATGTCTAGCAGATATATCAGTAGACTATTGCTACTATAATAGTGATTGTCTTCACAAACATGGTGTGTGTGGGAGGTCACATCTGCTTTTTACATGTGCGCCATTGGCTACTGAGAGACATCCTAAGGACATCATAGTACAGTCCCGCTGCTAGGACGTAATGCTACTGTGGACTACAGCAGAGATATTGGCCAATGTATGTGGACATTCTGACACACTCTGAACAGTCCAGACGTATACACAGAACCCCTTAGTGCAAAACATGTGGACCAAGCCTGACAATGTGGATGTTAACAGCCATGTAGATGGGTATAACATGTAATGACTGGTATACATATGCCCCCATAGGTTATGCATTCACACATCCCTGTTTGTCCTGATACATAATAACCGCTGGTATAGAGGTGCCATGGCCACATACTACCCACTAGATATTGACATACATTTGTGCAGCATCCCACTGCTCTGTCTCTCACACATGACTGTTAAGGGAGGCCTGGCAGCAGTACATCTGGCAAGCATCTGGACATGACATCTTACTGCGTAAGTACACTAAACTGCTATGCATGTAACAAAGCACTGTGCAGACTACAGGCAGACTGGCTCAACACTGGCCTACATTTCCTATGGGGGAATGCACATCTACATGCATATATAAATAGCAGGCTGTACAGGCATGTCACAGCACAGGGTAAGATACACCTGTGTGACAGTGCATAGCTACATCCAATGTGAACACAGCCACAGCCACAGCCACATATGGTACACTAGCATATTATTACAGTATACCGACTATCTGTACAACACCATCCTCATATGTGCCACTCGCACACAAACCCTACATATACTGGGCTGCTACACAGTATGGTCTGATGCCTGTCTGTGGTATGGGACATGTGTGTGTATGGCCATACAAACATGTAAGCCGATATGGTAACATACAGTGGAGCAGCATGTAACATCAGATAGGATGGGACCAAAAACAATGACATCTACCACAGTCTGTACACAGGCCAAAGTACATATTAACATTACACACACTGTCAATATTCACTATAAGTACACAGACTTCAGTACTGTACACACAACCACACAATGTCCAGGTTATGTCATTAAATATAACCCGAACTGTATATAATATGTGTAGCAGTCTGATATCTCACTGGCTTGTTATCAGATATGATGTCACTAATTATGGTGTACAGCACATATGCACCTCAATGCTTGACATATGTACAACGGTTGACAGAGGTGTGGCTGGAAGCACATACACAGTGCCAGGATTGACATGTTGCTGTGATAACCTCATGCATTTACTGTTGTTACAGGGTTTGTTGCAACATATGTCCTATGAGGGATATGAAGTCAGTAACTGTCACAGTTCCACCATCTACAGACTGCAATCCTCATACTACCTTCTGCAGTTCACAAATAGGAGCTCTATGGGTAACACATGAAACCAAAGGCAACACAAACTGCCCAGTCTGCAGATGACCCTACAGATGGGGAGTCCTCATACATAGAGCACTGACATGGCAGGTATTGCAACATGTAGGTCAGCCATATCCACATACACCCTGTTAAACCAACATTACTCCAAATGCAGTATAGCGGCACTTATAGTCTGTAGTCATGTCAGGCACACCACCCTCCTGTGTGTTGCCCTGTTTCCACAATGTATGTTGTTAGAGGTAAATCCCCAATCCATCTGAGATGCTGTTTGCCAAACAACAGATTGAGTTCCTGCTCACAGGAAATGGAAAGGCCCAACACCAACATGATGTTCCTAGATATTGGCATGTGTTTCCATGCAATTGGCTATAGGGATGTTACCACAGCTGTTCCACATGCAATCAGCTATAGGAGGGCTGCAATTCATGCAGAGGCCATCAGCTGATCATGAGCATCAATTAAAATACACATGCTGCTGCCTAAGCAAAGCAGGTGTAAGTCTTCACATCCATCAAAGAGGGAGTGAGAGAGGCAGGCAGAGTCAAAGACAAGTCAGGGAGTGGTGGGAGAGTAAAACTTAAGCATGTTTGTGTCACATACCTACAAGCACAGGGTATTAAATGCCTGATTACTATGTAGTGCTATCACATTTCCATGCAGTTACTGGATGCACTACATATGTTACATGTTAAGGAACCCTCAGAACATATATGTGATGGTGAGTGACATCTGCAACAGGGATATGGTAGCTATACAGTAGGTGTAGTACATATGCCTGTCCTCATGTACAGGTGTCAGCGACAACACAGCCACACAATCACAGGGATGCACACACATTGACACACTTGGCAGGGTGAGGAATACAACTCATCACTAGCGAGATTGCCACAACACATTACTGTACAGGTATCACATGCACCACAGGGGTCATATGGAGGTTATATGGGCAAAGGGTATGGGGAGGTGTCTGACATCAGACAGCATGCATCAGTATGCCAGTGAGGGTTGTAGTGAGTGTGACTGTGATCATACGCATCATACAACACATAGACACACACACACACACACACACACACACACACACACACACACACACACACACACACACTGGCAGTACTGACATGCATGGGTGCATTGATTCACGGGTGTGTAGTGGTCAACTGTGCCAGATAGCTATACAAGGCTAGGTGATGGGTATACCTTGGCATCAGGCCACATGACAATGATCTGCATTGTGGCTCAGGTGTGTAGTTTCTGGATTTGCCCAAACAGGTGGGTGTTGTATTCACCATCCAGTCACCTGGGTGACTATTGCTTGCCATGTATGTGTTCCTTAATCCATGACGTTACAGTGTCTGTGATGTGCACACCTCCCACATGCATGTACAGTGACATGTGGAACTGTACCTGGGGTGTCTGGCACATGCTGTGTACACAGATTATCATCAGATGTGCCAATCCTGGCATCATGTGGCAGGAACTGGTAATGGACAGCAGGTTTACCCTGCAGCTACATTGATAGCATGCGAATGGCATTCCTTGGTATCAGTGTGTTTTCAGGCATGGTATGTCCTTTGTGGGTCACATTTGATGGCACCACAGGTGTTGCAGGTGTCCAGTGGGGAACATGAGGAAAGTGCACTGTCTGCATGTATATGCCTATTAGACAGATGGACAGGGTGCCATGCCCTCTGTAGCCCACTGCAATCACTCCATAGTTACTATCGGTGGGTGATATGCAGTGTACTACCAGCATAGTGGCTGTTGCCTAGACAAGTGTGTGTGTGTATGAGACATGGGCTGAGAGTGTTCTCTGGGTAATACTAGTGTTGCTAATTTTGCCTGGCCTTGAGGTCACATGTATGGGTATGGATTTGCACCCCAGCCTCTCGGCTATTTCACATCTGTTATTCCTGTATGGTGGACATTGTGATATAAACTAGGGCCACCATATAAGAAAATTGCAAAACCCACTCCACATTGCACCCAGATGTTACACACTCATAACCACCTATACACAGGATACGAGTTACACACACACACACACACACACACACACACACACACACACACACACACACACACACACACACACACACACCTTTCCTTTCTGAGATTAGAACTCCTACCTAACTAGTTTATTACACTACAGCACTACGGAGTTATAGTACGTACCATGGAGATTATTGGAGTACTCCTTCTCCAAAGGTGTATTTAACATTTGATGACATCAACAGGATTGCCAAAGTAGGGCATTCGAATTGTAGTAAGTGTGGCTACGCTAAAATGCTTTGTGCCCTACACAGACATTGAAACACACACAAAACATCCACAACCAACATGTGTGGGTATAGAATCCCATACAGAGGTGTATATCACACTACAACATAAAGCTGTTATAGGACACACCACAGGGATTACTGCAGAACTCCTTCCCCAAAGGTTTACTTCCCATTGGATGACATCAGCAGGATTGCCAAAGTAGGACATTTGAAATGTACTGAGTGTGACTAGGCTAAATGCATTACTCCCTACACAGACATTGTAACACACATAAAACATCCAGAACTACCCATGTATGGGAATAGAACCCTACCAGAATTCTATATCACACTACAGCACTACAGAGATTACTGGGCTACATCCTTCCCAGAGGTGTATCTCTAGGTGGCTGACATCAGCAACCTTACCAAAGTAGAGCATTTGAATTGTATGGAGTGTGACTACCCTAAAAAGCATTGCTCTCTACACAGAGTCAGACAGACACACACACACACACACACACACACACACACACACACACACACACACACACACACACACACACACACTGGCACACACACATATACCAAGTCTGGGATTAGAACTCCTACCTAACTAATTTATCATACTGCAGCAGTACACAGTTATAGGATGCACTACAGAGATTATTGGGCTACAACCTTCCCAGAGGTGTAATTCTTGGTGGATGACATCAGCAGCCTTGCCAAAGTAGAGCATTTGCATTGTAGGGAGTGTGACTACCCCAAAAACATTGCTCTCTGCACAGACAGAGACACACACACAGACACGCACACACACTTTCCAAGTCTGGGATTAGAACTCCAACCTAAATAATTTATCACACTACAGCAGTATGCAGTTATAGGATGCGCTACAGAGATTACTGGGCTACAATCTTCCCAGAGGTGTATTTCTAGGTGGATGACATCAGCAGCCTTGCCAAAGTGGAGCATTTGAATTGCAGATATCGTGACTACCCTAAAAAGCATTGCTCTCTACACAGACACACACACACACACACACACACACACACACACACACACACACACACACACACACACACACACACACACACACACACACACACACACACACACACACACACACACTTGCAAGTCTGGGATTAGAGCTCCTACCTAACTATTTTATCACACTACAGCAGTACACAGTTATAGGATGTGCTATGGAAATTACTGGGCTACAACCTTCCCAGAGGTGTATTTCTAGGTGGATGATATCAGCAGCCTTGCCAAAGTAAAACATTTGAATTGTAGGGAGTGTGACTACCCTAAAAAGCATTGCTTTCTACACAGACAGAGTCAGACAGACACACACACACACACACACACACACACACACACACACACACACACACACACACACACACACACACACACACACACACACACACACATTTGCCATGTCTGGGATTGGAACTCCAACCTAACTAGTTTATCACACTACAGCAGTACACTGTTATGGGATACACCATGGAGATTACTGGGCCACAATTCCTCCAAAGGTGTATTTCACAGAGGATGACCTCAGTAGGCTTGTCATGGTAGGGCTATAGGGAGGGCAGTGTGTGTGCATGAGCCATAACCCATTCATCTAAAGGTTGACACACCACATGCAGGCACAAACAGGGTCATATTACACAGGCATGTGTATACAACTGCTAGATGACTACTTCCTTGTACAGTCATGTGGCACAGCTAGCATGTGCACCGCATAGTCTGTACTGCTGACAGACACCAGTGGTTTGTATCTGTGGTGAGTGACATCTGAAGCTCATGTGGTTGTGGCCCTTTGGCTGTGTGCTGGGTGGGACAGGCCTGGATGGCTCCTTGTCACAGTCACCCTCTTCCACACATCTATGTAGATCTACCTTTGGCTTATTATAGCGTGTTGTCCTTACATATATATCTGTATTCCTATCCACTGTGTGTGCAAAGCATGAGTGGTGCATACTGAGGAGTGTCTGCACTACCATCTGTGACTGCCAGATATGTCTGGTCCACTGGTGTTTGCAGACATGGCCTTCCTGTGTTTAAGTGTGTGAGCATGCCCAGTATGACCGTTCAGTATGTTGTTGACTGACATTGCCTTCATTTCTCTAAGTGTGTGGGCATGCCCAGTATGTCCGTGTATACTGAATGTGTGGATCAAGTCCAGGTAGTTTGCACTGCAGTGCTGACCTTTGTGTTGTACACCTACAGGTAGCATGCTCTTTATGCAGGATATCTGTCGATCATTTGCCATTGACTGTTACTACATTTCTACACAGGATTGGGGGGGCACACCTGACTGTTACTACATTTCTACGTAGGGTGGAGGGGGCACACCTGACTATTTCTACACTTCTACACAGGATTGGGGGGCACAACTGACTATTACATTACTAAGTAGGATGGGGGGGCACACCTGACTATTTCTACATTTCTACACAGGCTTGGGGGGAACACCTGACTATTACATTACTACGTAGGATGGGGGGCACACCTGACACTTGTACACATTTGCTATGAATGTAATGGTATGTTAGGTACTCAATTTCATTCTGTATTCTTACCTATCATGCTGACTAGAGGCATACCAGTGTACTACAGATCATAGTTTTGTTTGCCATACATATTAGTGTCTGACTTCATATCCTTCAGAAGTAACATCCCACTGCCTTACCTGCTGTAGTCTGTCTGTGTAGGCCTGGGGGAAGGTTACCCATAGGCATCATTCATAGGCCATGGCACAGGCTCTGTTTGGATTTGTCTACACCTGTCCTGCTCACTGGGACTGTTGTTGGGTATGTGAACCTCCCTGACTAGCATGTGTGAGTCATATGGACACACCTGTCTCCCAGCACATTTCCTGCAGTGGGTTTTGTCACCCTGTGTAGTACCGGCTACTATGGTGACTCCTGTATGTGTTACAAATGTTATGGTGCCACTATGGGTGTCTACTTTCTGCTGCCATAACATTCAGCCACCCAATTCCCTTGCATGCTCACATCCATAGCATAGATACAGGTAACACATTCTACTCCATTTGGCAATTTGTAGGTTGATTGACTTACCTTGTGGATGTGTCAGGATTGTGGATGGTGCTGGAGGGCTGCCTATGTCAGATGCAAATAGTTCACTCCCTATATATGGTTAAGCACAGGTAGTGTCATGTTTGGCATCCCTTTTACTGTGTGTGCGAGTCAGAAAGAGGTGTCATTCCCTTGGTCCCTACTGTGTCAGTGTATGTGCTATGCATTGTCTCTTTTCCATGGCCTCGTGATACTGGGCACGCCTCCATCTGCCTACTGGGGCAGGCTCAGGTTGTTCCTCCTCTGAGTCACTCTAAGCCTGTACAGACCTTGGCATTGGTGGGGGGCTGTGTGGCCCTGCCCCATGCTGTTCCTTCTTCCGCAGGGTCATATTGTGTAGCATGGCACATACCATAACAATTTGGGTACATGTAGCTGGTCAGTACTGCAAGACTCCACCATACTGTGACCTGAGCATCCCAAACACATGCTCTATTATGCATGGTCTGTATGTGTGCCTCATTATGGTGTTTTGTTCAGGTGTGTGTGCATTTCTGATGGGTGTTATCAGCCACGGCTCCAGTGTGTAGCCAGCATCCCCCACTAGGTGACTGTAGGGGATGTCCCCATTGGCAAATCTCTGGTACAGCTGCATCAGATGCCAAATGTGAGAGTTGTGATAGCTTCCAGGCAGCCAGCACACACATTCATTATAATGCTCTGGGCATCACACATGACCTGGCAGTTGATGGAGGGGATGCCTCTGCGGTTGATGTAGGCCCTACCCTGATCACCAGGTGGTGCTTTGATGCATATGTGCATGCAGTCTATAGCACCCACTACCTCAGGGTATTCTGCTATTTGGTGGAAAAGACGCATATTGCTGGCCAACACCTCACAGGTGTTGGGGAAATATACATGCTCACTGCATGTGCTGACATGGCATCCAGGAACTGGTGGAATACTCTAGATGCTGATGCTAGTAAGATCCTCATGATATTCCCAGTTGAGCTTTGGGAGGTACCTGTGGCTAGTATTTATAGGCCTACACATATCTTGGTATCCACTGGGATGGGCTCCCCTTGATCAGTTTGGTGTGTCAGGCGTGGCCAGCACAGCTCAACTATTTGCTGTAGAAGGTCCCTGTCCACCCTAGAGTGCTCCACTATCTCCAGCTCATGTAGCCCCTGCTAGATTACCCTGGATCTGTATACTCTTCTCCGTCTCCTCACTGTGCATTGCTCAGCAGCATTCACATCCTCACCACTCTCAGCCTCTTGCACGTTTTGTTCTATGTTGCCTGCTGCAGCCCCTCTCATTTTGTAGGTTTGTTTGTTAAAAGTTCCTTGCTTGTATACATCGGGGGTGTAGAGTATGGGAAAAAACAGAGGGGAAGGTGTTTGCATAGTTTATAGTAGTGTTCTGGGCTGGCCTGGTCTGCTGCCTGTGTAATTGGCTGATTCTGATACATTTCACCTGCCAGCTATGCTAGTTCTCCTTGAATACCTTCCTACTGCTGTTTTCCCTTCCCATTGACTTCCTGTTTAAGCCTGGGGGCACACCGCACAAACAGAGTGCTCAAATGTGCACAGTGCTGCTATTTCTTGGTTTAACTTTTTTTTTCTTCCTGTAAAACCCAGTGTGCAGTGAGCACACCCACTTAGGCAATGTAAAGAGTGCTAGGCAGATTTAGACACACCCCCTAGCTTAGCTGTGCTAAGCTAGGAGCAAACCTGAGCCACAGGGCTCCAATCTGCTTACAGTATGCCAGACACCCGCCATGATGTCACCTAACTACTAGGCTTGCACTAATGTATTCCTACTCTTACACTGTTGGGACATGACTAGCATGCTGGGGAAAACTCGGATTCACTATCTTTCCCCTCATTTGCATAATATTGCCTGCTAATGCATAGTTACATATCTCACAATGAGCCTCCCCCCTTAGCAACCACTACTCACTAGCCATGTTGTCTTCTGCCTGCCATTGACTTGCATGGCAGAATAGTTATTTTAGTTAGAATGCTTAATTTAAGTTCATTTTGTTATTTTCCCCCGATCCTGTTTGCGTGCCGCTGCCCTACGTTTCAACAGCCGAGATCGGCTAAAAAAATTAAAAGTTGTTTTTTTTTTTGTTTTTTTTTCATTGTTAGCAATGCCAATGGCCTTATACTTGGCCATTGGCATGCTTCCTAAGTGATATGCAGCCTTTATTTGGAGCTGTCACAGCTCCATTTTGGATTTTGCAGAAATGTACTCAGTTACAAACCGAGTACATTTCTGCAGATTGCACTAGTCCTGCACGGCTGGTTGGAAGCTTTCTGGATTACAAAATCACCTCATTTACATGGATTTCTCCTGCAAATGGGGTGATATGCATTCAGGGACTTAGTCCATGCAGAACTAGGGCAAGAGCGCTCGTGTACACCCCTGCAGGCAGTTCCTCGATTGCACAGCAGACATAGTGCCTGCTAGAGTTCCTGCACCTATCTTGAATGCCGTGCAAGGCATAGAGAATCTGGGGGAATATCTGAGTTGTTTGTCTTCTCCTACATACCTACAATCAACTGCATTACTAGCTGAGTTAAGTGCAAACTTGCAGTGTTAAAGATTGTACTGCATTTTATTTTTCTGTATATTTAATTATTTCATTGAATATTGTGGTCTGTGTCTCTTTGTGGTTATTTATTTTTCTATTTAATTGTTTCATAGAATGCTGTGGTCTCTTTCTCTCTCTGCAGTAAGTGGGGGCTGTTGTGTTTCACTTCATTGATATTCAGTGTTAAATCTTAGCCTAGAGGATTTCTCTGTATTTATAAGTGTTAGTCACATATCTTTTAATGTATTACTGCTCAGTATCTGAGTTGTTTGGCTTCTGCTACATACCTACAATCAACTGCATTACTAGCTGAGTTAAGTACAAACTTGCAGGGTTAAATATTGTACTGCATTTTATTTTTCTATTTAATTGTTTCATTGACTATTGTGGTCTGTGTCTCTCTGTAGTTATTTATTTTTCTATTTGTTTCATAGAATACTGTGGTCTCTCTCTCTCTCTCTCTGCAGTAAGTGGGGCTATTGTGTTTTACTTCATTGATATTCAGTGTTAAACTTTTAGCCTAGATGGTTTCTCTGTATTTATAAGTGCTAGTCACATATCTTTGACTTTATTACTGCTCAATATCTGAGTTGTTTGGCTTGTGCTACATACTTACAATCAACTGCATTACTAGCTGAGTTAAGTACAAACTTGCAGTGTTAAAGAACTGTACTGCATTTTATTTTTCTATCTATTTAATTGTTTCATTGAATATTGTGGTTTGTGTCTCTCTGTAGTTATTTATTTTTCTATTTAATTGTTTCATAGAATACTTTGCTCTCTCTTTCTCTCTCTCTCTCCCTCTCTCTCTCTCTCTCTCTCTCTCTCTCTCTCAATCTCTCTCTCTCTCTCTATCTCTGCAGCAAGTGGGGGCTATTGTGTTTCACTTCATTTATATTCAGTGTTAAACTCTTAGCATAGAGTGTTTCTGTGCATTTATAAGTGTTAGTCACATATATTTGAATTTATTACTGCCCAATATCTGAGTTGTTTAGCTTCTGCTACATACCTACAATTAACTGCATTACTATCTGAGTTAAGTACAAACTTGCAGTGTTAAAGATTGTACTGCATTTTATTTTACTGTCTATTTAATTGTTTCATTGAATATTGTGGTCTGTGTCTCTCTGTAGTTATTTATTTTTCTATTTAATTGTTTCATAGAATACTGTGGTCTCTCTCTCTCTCTCTCTCTCTCTCTCTCTCTCCATAGTTAGTTTACTGCCCTCCCTCCATGTTCTTGTTCTAGTATTAATCTTGGTGGCTTTGGAATCCCCCACCCCTCCTGTAAATTTGTGTTTGAACACTCATCCTGGGTCTGTCTCATTTGCTCACTCAACCAAGTACAGTGAGATCATATTTTGACATCAGACACTCCTACCAGTCCCATCTGTTTAACTCTATCCCAGCTCTATTCCAGTCTAGTGTCACTAGCTCATTCTACCTAATACAAAGAGAACATTTGTGAAGGGCAAGTCACTTAGGTCCTTAATTTTTAATTACCTTCTGTTTCTTCTTTCTTCCTTTCCACTTTCCAAAAAAAATTCTAAGCTTGTTTCCTGCATTTCCTGTAACTAGTCTAGTCCAGATAGAGATTTGCTGTAACCAGGACTGTTTGTAAGCTTCTGAGCCTCCCCCAAGCCTTTCTGTGTTGGAGGGATGCCTTCTAGCTTATCAGTTGGAGTGGTAAGCACTAGGTAGCCTATCTACCACAAGAGTGGTTTCTGGCCCAGAAATTGTAGTTTATTGGCTGTTTGGGCAGTTTTTCCATCTCTTTCAACTTTCTGGTTTAAAAGCCTGTGTTTGCGCTTGTTTCCCACCTTTCCTGTAACTAGTTTAGTCCAGATACAGATTTGCTGTATCCAGGACTGTTTGTAAGCTTCTGAGCCCCCCAAGCCTTTCTCTGTTGGAAGGAAGCCTTCTAGCTTATCAGTGGGAGTGGGTAAGCACTAGGAAGCCTATCTCCCACAAGAGTGGTTTCTGGCCCAGAAAGTGTAGCTTATTGGCCGTTTGGGCAGTTTTTCCATCCTTTCAATTTTCTGGTTAAAAGCCCACGTTTGTGCTTTTTTCCCCACCTTTCCTGTAACTAGTCTATTCCAGATAGAGATTTGCTGTATCCACGAATGTTTATAAGCTTCTGAGCCACCTAAGCCTTTCTGTGTTGGAGGGAAGCATTCTAACTTATCAGTGGAAGTGGGAAGCACTAGATAGCCTATCTACCACAAGATCCAGGTACAGATTCTTAGCTTTAGTACTTGAAATTGCTTATTCATGATCAGCACATGTTCAGAACTTGTTGTTAGCACTAAGTAAGCTACACATTTCTACAGCAATCAACCTTCCTCTTTACCTAGAGAAAAACAGTTTTTGTACTTACTTTCCTCACTTGCTTAGAGAAAAAACAGCTCTTATACTCACTTTCCTCACTTGTGTAGAGGAAAGTATTTTTTTATTCAGGCATATCCAAGGGTCAGCTCTCAGTGTTCTCTCCTGTCTATCTGATGAATCTGGGCAGCATGGGGCAATGTAGCAATTGCTTCATGTACACAGACAACCCTCTCTTCCTACCACCCAACACCACAACCTGTGAGAGATGCACTTATCTAGCCAAACTGGAGGTAAAGCTCACTCCAATCAAGACAGAGCTTGGCAGTCAAGAGGAAAAGGTAAACATTTGCACCACACCACACTCATCACATAGTCCCACTAAACCTATACCACCAAAATCCACACATAGAAACACAAACACATTCGCAGAGGCTCTCAATAATAATCTGCTCAAGCAACAGAGACCTCCAAAGCAGAAACAGAAGGAACGTCCACCCCCCCAACACAACCCAAATGACACATAGCCCACAGACTCGGTGTGTGAATAAACCAAAGCCCATAAGGCAAAACAACGTACCCAACACACTAGTCATAGGTGACTCTATAGTCAGGCACACTGATGTCCCACACACCAGGCTAAACAAGGAGAAGGTTACAGTCAGTTGCCTGTCAGGTGCCAGGATCTGCCACATAACCCACGCACTCAGGTCACTCCACTACAAGTACAAATATGACTCTGTCATTGTCCATGTTGGTGTGAACGACCTGAGACATACCTCCCTGGACTACATGAAAAGAGACATGGAAGAGCTCTCTGATCTTGTAGCCTAGGCAGGTATGACCCTAGCCCTGAGTAGAATCCTGCCATTGCCCAGAATGATACTGCAGTACAAAGACAAAATGACTGACTTCAACAATTGGCTAAGCTTCTGGTGTCATTCTAAGGGGATGCAGTATCTGTGCCTCGGACAACATGATCGACAGACGACCATGCTTTGCCAGAGATGGCCTGCACCTGTTGCCCCTGGGATTTTGGATACTGGCTAAGGTTCTTGCCACCCCTATAGTGCTTTTTTTAGTTTTTTTAGGCAAGGTTCAAATGACAAATTCTTCACCGTAACAGGAACAGGCAAGCAAAAACTGAGGGTAATGCTACTCAATGCTAGAAGTATAAATCTCAAAATGCACTCACTCAAGGCACACCTTAAAATGGAGAACATCAAGTATCTGTGCAGTTACTGAGACCTGGTTCAAGGCTCTAGAGAGCACCCCTGCATTAACAGGCTATAACTCATACCACACTTTTCGGCCATCTAACCTGGACCAGAACAGCAAAGGCAGAGGTGTGTCCATATTCATTAAGGATATCCACACCTCCAGGCTAGTTGCACAGCATAATGCATCCGAGGTTATCCAAGTGCAACAAACTCTGGGCAAAACTGCAATCCAAATTGTAGCTTGATACAGATCCCCCACCATGCCCCAGGATTCCCACTCCTCTTTTCTTGATATACTGGAAAATATTAGGGTTCAACCAAACACCTTAATAATGAGCGATTTCAACCACCCCACCATTAACTGTGAAAACTACTCGTGCCAGCTCCTTCACTCAATGTTTTCTGGAATTCATAAATTCCAGTGCCCTGGATCAACCTATCCACACCCCCACCAGAGGCAACAATATTCTAGACCTAGTCATTACCAACATGAGTGACCGGTGTTCCACACCTGAAGTCAACTCTTCATTGGGCAGATCCGACCATAAGTTAATCACCCTAGATATCCGCACCCCGCCCCCACCCACCATTAAGGAAACCACAGTAAAAAATGTCACCAAAGCCAACTTCATGTTTCTTAAGACAGAAGTGGCGAACTTCATAACACCCATGCAAATGGACAATACAGTTACGACTGCTAAATCCTACACAAATGCACTCTATAAGCACTTACATGAGTGCATGGATCATGCTATCCCAAACAGAACCAATATGCTATCCTTCAAAAAAAGGAATCCAATCTGGTGGTCCCCTACCATAAACAAACTCTACAACAGAAGGAAGAAACTGTTGCAAAAGAGAGTAAAATTCCATGACTGGAGGAGCTCCCTGGTCAGCCTCAGTAAGAAGCTGAGATCCCTTATAAGATCCTCCAAAGCTAGCTAAGAAAACAAAATTGCCACTGATTCTAAGGGCAAACACAAAGCATTCTATAGCTATGTTAAGAATCTCAATGGCAACACCAGATCTCCTCTGAGTTACAGCACAACGGCATGAAAATTACAGAACCAACTGATATTGCCAACATCCTGGCAGATATGTTAAGTGCTAACTTTACCCCCCTCTCACCCCCTAAAGGGCCCATATCTATACAGGAAGAAAGTAGAGTCCCTGTAATCACATCTATGCAGGCAAAAACTGCACTCTCTAAAACCAAAAACACAGCATCCATGGGACCGGACAACATCCCAGGCTGTGTTTTACATGAACTTCAGAATGAACTGGCTCCCCACTTAAGCACCATGTTCAATCATAGTCTCATGTCAGACTTTGTGCCCACTGAATGGCACACAGCAACAGTTATTCCACTCCACAAAGGGGGAGCCAACACTGGTCCTGGGAACTATTGCCTTATTAGCCTGATGAGCCTGGTCTGCAAGGCCATTGAAAGTCTCATCATGGAACTCACAAACAAAGACATTCATAACCTCCAAACTTTGGTTCCCACCCAGTTCGGATTTGTGAAAGGCAGATCATGCCTTCTGAACCTGATCAACTTCTTTGAGGCAGTCACAAAAGCTGTAGATGAGGGTAAGTTGGTTCACACAGCCTATCTTGACCTCGGCAAGGCTTTCGACACCATCCCCCATTCTGGAATTATAGCTAAACTCACTAAACTAGATATAAATCCTTATATCACAAGATGGGTTGCCAACTGGCTCACTGACAAAACCCACACGGTAAAAGTTGCAGGCTCCAAATCTGACTTCAAACCAGTGACAAGTGGAGTATCACATGGTTCTGTCCTGGGACCACTCCTGTTTGGTATCTACTTCTCTGAAGCACAAGCTAACACAGAAGGTGTCTGGCTAGTGAAGTTCACAGATGACTGCAAACTAGGAGCCATAGTCGAGTCCCCAAATGATGTGGACATCCTACAGAAGGGCCTCACTGAGACAGATGCCTGATGTCACATGCATGGCCTCAAGCTCAATGCCAAAAAGTGCATTGTCATCCCCTTTGGTAAAAACTCTGTACCCATGAACTACCACATAAACGGCAGTCTACTTAATGCCAAATGTGCGATAAGAGACCTTGGGACCCAGGTGGACAGTAGTCTCTCCTTTGATAATCACATCACCACAGTAGTCAGGAAATCCTTCTATGTGGCACACCTCATCACAAAAGGGTTCTCAGCCAGGAAAAAAGAGGTCATTGTTCCCCTCTACTCGGCACTCATTAGACCCATTATAGAGTTCAACGCCCCTTTTGAAATGTACCTTACAAGACATCTGCAGCAGCTGGAAAGGCCACAGAAGTACCTCACAAAGAGGAATACTGGCCTCTAACAGATGCCCTACTCTGACCATCTCAAAAAAACTCCAGATTTACTCCATAACATATTGCCTACTCCGAGGAGATCTCTGCCTAACATATAAAGCTATGTTAAACTCAGAGCTGCTGGACATGCTGCACCTAAAGAAGTCCCAATCCCTCCAAGCTACACACTATAGGGACCTAAACCTTGTCACCACAATAAACAGGACATGCTGGAGGGATAGATTCCTATCCCAGAGACTTCCTATACTCTGGAACAAGCTACTCATCTATGTCAAGCAAAGTTCCTCATTAGCACTCTTCAAGAAAAAGCTTGATAAGTGGATGGGAAATAGGAAATACATCCCGAGGATCACTTCTGTGGCTCTGCTCGACAGGGGCTCAGGAAACTAACTGTCTTGGGTGGCATAAACAAGGGAACCTTGTTTGCTAGGCTTACTTAGGCCCTTGGGCTGATAGCCTAGTACCTACCTATGAACCTATGAACATTTATATATATATATATATATATATATATATAGAGAGAGAGAGAGAGATGCATATATATATATATATATATATATATATATATATATATATATATATATATATAGAGCGAAAGAGAGACAGATACATACATCTACATATATAAATACATTTCCTCTACTGTTGAATAACTGTGCTGAATTATATGTTTGAGAAAACATCAAATTTATTTGCATTTCAAATGGCTTAGTGGCAAATCACCTTGGCTATAGTGTGCAAGTTCCTGTGTTTGAGACTTGCAAGGGCTCATTATTTTGCTGCTGGGTAGAACAGGGGTTGTTGGAGACAGAGTGATTAAGGCACTTTAAAGCAGTTGTAAGTGGGTTTGTGCTGGTTTGTGTGGAGCTAAGCGATGCTTATATGAGCTCTCCTTCGCTTATGCCCACTTACGGTCGCTTAAACCTGCACTAATTTCAAATAAAAAAAAGAAAAAAGGAGATAGGAAAGTAGTGAAATTGGGGCAAGCAGGGGGACAAACAAGAGCAGAAACAGGTAGGGATATGCAGGACTGGTGTAGGAAAGGACCATAGCTCTGCATTTCTTTTGGAGCAACAGCGCCTTTCAATGTGGGCAATTTAGAATTTGAAGCCTCACACCCTACAGGGAGGTGTGTGGGCATTATACAATACGGATGATTGGTAGGGTTAGATTGTGTGATGAGTACATGTCTCTGGGCAAAATGCAGAGCTATGTATGGGACATGATTTCTTTGTGGGACAGATGGCCCCCTTTTTTTTTAAGGTGAGAGTGGGATGTTGAGGAAGGATTATTGGTAAGTGTGGTGAGGGAGGTTTGGTAGGAGAGGTTGCATTTGCTGACAGACAAGACAGATGACAGCAGGCAGGAGCAGTGTATGACACATGGAGGGGTAAACACCTTGACGGGGAGGGTGGTTGGGAATCCGAGGCTCATGAGCCCCCCCCCCAGATTGTAGTAGTGGCACTGATGTCCCCACCCAATGGCAGTCACCACCACTCCATCACAGCCTGAAGGCGGCTGTGCTGGGGGCTGGGCTGCAGGGGCCACCTGCCCCTCTAGGTGTGCCAGCCTGCCCTCTACCTGGTGCAGGCGGTTATCCAGTTCCATTTGGAGAACACTGCGCACCATGCCACAGACCTTGTTCCGGGTGGCAACATCCTCACTGTGCCCACTTGCAGGGTGGTGCAGGACCAGCAGATGAGGAAGGTCTGGGTTGGGTCCCAGACGTGCTGGGACCCGTTGCCTCAGCTAAGTGGGGTGGGAGAGGCAGATCCACTGGGATCTGCCTTCCCATATGTGTAATGGTGTGGAAATTGACAAAGAATATTGGCTGGTCATGCACAACACATTATAACATTAGTCAAAATAGCATGCATGGATATTCCCATTTACCCAAAACAGTGCAGTTTTAACAGTGCCATAGCAAGCAGAACCCCCGCATATATGGAATGGCATTCAGGGTTGCAACAGCATGCCAGTTAGTGGTATGTCAAACAGGCAATAAAATGATTATTCAACAGGGAATATTAGTATGCACACAATTTAAACAATGATAAACCAAATGGAACAATGGTCCCAACAGTAGAGGTTTGTTTAGGAACATACCCATGTTGGCTTCAGTGTGATGGTTGGATCAGTTGAGTGTTGGTGGAAGGGAACAGATTCAATTGACAACTGCTATCAAATATATTTGTCAGTACATTACTATTCACTACTCCACATTCTGACCACAATTACACTCTACCTGGTCCATGGGGCTGCTACAGCACACCAACAGAAGTAGATATAAACAGAACAATTGTACCCTTATTTTAGTTATACACATCAGACCTGTTTCTACACTGATTTCTTTACCTGTGGGCCCTGTGAAGATGAACTGTGTGCACATTGCATTGCTGTTTCTACACATATTTCAGATTTACATATTAGTTGCAGGCTCTGGAGTGTTAGTTGTACCTGTCACATACATCTACTGTGACATTCTCTGTGTTCAGGTTTCTTGGCAACTGTGGAAACTATCCATGACAGTGTGACACTTGAGGGGCTTGTCTGGGCCAGACTGCAGACTGTGGATGTCTTGCTTGCATCTATTTGTAAGACTGGGGCTGATCAACATAGTAATTGTACACCTTTCATAGTTATACACATCATACTAGTAGTTCTATTCAGATTTCTTTACTTGTGTGCCCTGGAAAATGGATGTTTTGCAGTACATCATTTTTTCTATTCAGATTGCAGTTTACAACTGTAGAACCAGACTGAGATGTTAGTGGCAGTCCCTGGATTGAACCATGGTGTGTGTGCAAAATTGAACTACAGGCCTAATTCTTATCAGACTTAGCTACTGGGGAGGTATTATTTGTTGCATGTGACATTTCTCTCTAGTGCATATTTTTGTGCACCGTACTTTTATTATGACGTTGCATTATTTGTTTCCCATTTTCAGTACAAATTATGCATACACAACAGACATTGGTTTGGTGTCACCATTTATGAAACATGTGCAGATTAGCTGGATTGCACATTTGACTGTTTTATAACTACATACTGCAATTTAGATTCCTGAGTACACAGTGAAGGTTTTAAGTCTGCACCTGTTAGCCTTATACATTTTTCAGTATGTTCACAGCTAGATACAGCTGAAATTGAAAGGTTAACACAAGACAATGGTGGCAGATAAACAAGAAAAACACATTATGATGGAAATATGTACTGTTGCTTTTTTCAGTTATTTGACATGCCCATTTAATAGTATGCAGACAAGCAGTGCTAAATCAGTTCACCTCAGTTAATGCATTCTGCAGGATAAACACATTTCTATTTTTCAGGTACAAGTGAGATGACAAACACCAGTGTTTGGGATCACCTTTTCAGTTTTGACATACATGTCTGTGTACAACTCAGAAATCCACAATTACTATTCCTGCATGATCTGCACACAGGAATGCTTTTCATTTCTAAGTGTTACAGTAGCCCTGACATAGCACTTTCTTGGCAGGTTCACTCAGACACACTCATACTTATTCTAATATTCCTCTCCTGCATTTTCTACCTTGTTTGATGTTGACATCTGTATTACACAGCAGCTGGGAATACTCCATTGTAACGGTGGCACCCTGACACAGGCATTTATTCCTGACTTTTACAGCACAGTTATATATATACAGGTAGTACTACCATTACTATAATTTTGATTTCTTACTGCTAATATTAGGGGGTATTCTGCACTCACCATACTACCAATGCAGCCAGACCAGTCGCTGGGCATGAACGTCAACATTCTGGGACCTCTCCGCAGCAGCTGTATGGGGAAACATCACACATTAATCACACCTGCACAGTCACAAGTTGAACTTTTTCCATACTTAGTTAGAGATACATAAGACTGCATACTTACAGACAGGTGGGACATCCTGCACTTGTGATTCTTGAATCCACTGGTCCAAGAGTGCACCCCTCTTCTGCTTCAGGTCATTATGGTGGTGACATACCTGCTCACCAGTTTGGGGTATGCCAGTGACACTGGTGAGATCCCATGCTAGCTAGTCCCTGGCCTCCACTTTGTACTGCAAGCCCTGGTACTGGCCCTGCAGCAGCCTGCCATCATGTTTTTTTTACTAGGAGCCTAACAATGACCCTGGACTCCTGGATGCCCCAATGTCGTGCTTGGAAGTGAACATCTTCACTGACACCAGACATTTTGGTCCTGCTGTGAGCAATCCCAAATGGTTATGGCTGTATTCCCACCTGTGCAGTTTAAATAGGGCAGTTTTCCCAAACTTTTTCTTGACTGGCCAGTTTTAATATGCTGAACTATGCTTAGCTCCGTACAAATCCTTATAGCAATGCTTACACCAGGTAAGCACAGCTGAAAGCTGGTAAGTGATGCTTACACTAGCAAAGCATTGCTTAAATCTATTTTTTCATTAAATTTATAGAGTTCTTTTTACAGTTATATTTTACATATTCCCACCCCTACTGTGCTATACATGAGCCATATGTTTGACATCTATCATTCAATTTCCTTAAAAGTTTTTAAATAAATTGGCAGAGGGAGGATTCAAACTGAGCATGCTCTACATGTTAAACCATGGCAGTATTACTAAGCTATAGCTGCTTGATGATGTTTTTTATCACAGTAGCAGTTGTCTATCATTTTCAGAATTTCAGCCAGGCTAAGCATAGTGGCGCCCCATGCAAACAAGCTGCACACCGCTTAAATTTCGGATTTATTGATGAAAAAAAATACATTTTTTTAATTTTTATTGCTTTCCTCTTGCCCTACTGCTTCCATGTATGTAGGACAAGAATGCAGACATTTGGGGTGTGCACATGAAGACTGCTACCTTCTAGGTGTTTGTGTTTTGCTTTTGTTTTTTTCAGTGTCCGCAGACACTGAAATGTTAGCTACTTACATTTCAGTGTCTATGGACACTGGTTTAGTATATAATATTAGAGCCAGGCTCTAATATTATATACATTGAGACTAATCTGTGTCACAAAATGCCATATGGCACTTTCTGAGCAAAGGGGGCATGTTGCATGTGCAGGCACTGCTGATACATGCCTCCTGCACTTGTTCCTGGTTCGTGTCTGTTTCGATTAAATAGCAGCATGCCTTCATGCATATGCAAGGCACACTGCTATTCTAAATGGACACGAACCACTCCATGCAAGAACTCTTTTTCTTGCACAGAGTTTCGTGAATCCTGGGGTACATGTATATTAGTTATAGCTGCACTTATGTGTAAATATAAAGTATATTCTATAATGTATGTCTTTGAGATGGTATTTAGTATTTGCAGTATGACTGGGCATATGTTATATATGGTTGTATTTAGAAGTTTTGCATTCTATTAAGTGTTTTCATTTGTGCTATATGTGTGTATGAATTTAATTTGCTTTCTATGTTTATTTGTTTATTTTGTTTTATGTCCATATGTGTGGTTATGTATGTCCATGTGTGTGGTTATGTTTATGAGTGCTATATATACATTGTGGCTTATGCTGGTTTTTGTTGTGGCTGGAGTTGTATTGTTTTACTCTGTACATTATGATGTGTGTTATGCTCAGTACACATACCTCTCAACCATACCAAATTCCTCAGTATTTACTGGTTTTGAGGGCAAAATAAGAGCGTTCCATGAATTCCTGAGTGGCCCCTTTAATTCCTTTTTTTTCTCTTTTTTTTTTTTTTTTTATTTTTTAATAAGTTGTAGCTGATGTCATCATACTGCACACATGAGACTGCCGGCTTATCAGAGACTGAGTCTGTGTTTATAATTATCAGGCACCTGTTTGAACTGGATGAGGAAATTTGGAATATAGCTGGGTAGCACAGTAGGCCAGGCAGCAGTGAGCGAGTGAAACTGCATTTACAGTTTAATTTTAAGTTCTGACAAGCTCCAAACCAAGCCCAAGTACTTCTGCAGACTTCCATCTTGACAGTGTGGAGTACTTCAACTCCTAATGTGGAACAAACAAGCAAACACTGGGCAAACTTCAACCAGGAAACTCATGGGATAGTTAAAACGTAAGTATGAAACATACATACTACGTCCGTTCTAGCATCTCTCCTGAAAATAAGACTATTAACCTTGTGGGGCTAAGCCAGTCAATAAAGTGTTAATAAAAGTGAATACACTGGATGCAAAAGTCCAACGTAAAAGAAGCAAAAACAGGGGGGCAGTACAGTCGCCTTTGTAAGAGTTTATTGCTGCCATTTTTACCCTGTCCTGTCAGCTGAAATTATAGTCCACATTTTTCAAAATGGAAAAAAGTTAAGGAAATCAATCATATTGATGAGCCATGCTTTAAAAAGGGGCAATTATCTGTCACTTTCCCATCTTAAAATCTCCAAGTTAAGCAGATCCATTAAAAATCTGTTTCTGCACAATTTCATCAAAACAAAACAGCGCATTAATTTACGCTCCATGGATACGAGCTATGCCGCAATCGTGCACAGAAGATTAGCGCGGACTCCCATCCTTCTAAGTGTAACAGAAAAAATGAACAACCTAGTAAACACAAAAAAGGAATGTAGCACAGAGCACCAAAATAAAGTAAACGTACTTTATTCAAAGCGTTTTCGCCACTGTTAAAAAACCGTAGCTTCCTCAGACAATTTAAAATAAAGCATGTTAGTGCTTTATAACCATTCAGCACCACATCTAATGACATCATATCCTTTACAGGTGAGGCTTGTTATTATATTTAATTAAAGGAACCGCCAGGATCCAACAAGGAAAATGCAATACCTGGCGTTATACACTTTAAAAACCTGTACATAAACAAAGCTAGAGTAAAAACTGAGACCCCGTCTACTAAATATAAACAAGTCATATGACTATGTTTTAAGGTTTGCAACGTAAATAAACAATCGGAAAAGTAATCAGAGAAATAATAAGTAGTATAATGAATTGAGCCAAACCTAACTAAGTAAACAAATAGTAACATAATGTCGTTTAGCCCATCATATCAAAAGGGAATGTGATTAAAAATTATTTTTAAAAATGTATTAAAATTTATTAAAATTATATAGACAATGACAAGATCAGTAAATAATTAATCATACACCCAAAAATCAGTAAGAAACATGTATATATCAAGTAACTTACGACCTTACTGTCAAGGTCTAAGGTAACTTTTATGTTTTAATATTACCGAAATATTACATGCTTCATTTAAGCCCGGTGGGGCAAAGGCATTAAGTAACAATTGCCATTCCAACTCTTTTATTTCGAGGAGTAAGGGTTGGGGACCACCTCTTATTCCTAAGTGTATCAAATCTATACCCATGAAGCAGAAGCTATGCCCAGGGTTATCAAAAACATGTTTAGATAGGGCATTGTCAACTTTCTGCTTTTTTATGGCATAATCATGTTGGTAAACCCTGTCACGTAATCTACGGTCAGTTTTACCAACATAATATGCCCTGCAGCAATTGCAAAAAGCAATATACACTACGGACCTTGTCTCACAGGAGATTCTATATTTAATAAAGTATTTTACATCTCCGATGGTAAAAGAATTCCCTGCCTTGATTAATCTACATTGGTTGCATGTGCCGCAACTGAAAGTGCCCGTTTGTCTAGATGTTATGTTTTGTGTATCCCAAGTTTGTAGCAGGTCCTTGAGGTTTTTACCCCTTTTATATACAAGTAAAGGGTAGGTGCCCAAAGCCTCAAGTAAATATGCATTATTTAAAATAAACTGCCAATTTTTTCTAATAATGGAACACACTAAACTAGCGTGGTTTCCATATGTAAAGATGAACCTAGCCACTTTATCGTTGAAATTTTGTGAGGGCTCGTCAGTGTTGCAGGGGTGGGCACTATTTAATGAAACATCCAAGAGTGGGTCAGACAGGTCAAGGGTCTGTGAGGTGTTCAAGTTAACTCCCTCAAGAAGGGGTTTGTAAAACCCTGAAGCCCTTTTTGTGGACACTTCATCGATCAAACTGTCAATCAATTCACACGGGTAACCCCTATTTAAAAACATATTCTTGAGGGTGAAACACTCCTCCTCAAAGGCCATGGAAGTGTTACACATACGAGTGGCCCTGACAAGTTGCCCTTTGACAATCGATCTCTTTTGTTTCCATGGGTGACTGCTGGTGAAATGTAGGAAAGCATTACAATAAGTGTGCTTCCTATAGATACTAGAAAAGATGCCATTGTTGGAAGGGTCCTTTCTAAGTTTGACATCCAAATAGTCAATTTCGCTAGTGGAAAATTTGTGGGTGAATTTTAAGAAGGTGCAGGACTCATTCATCTCTTCAACCAACTTAGTTGCTGTGTCGTGGTCGCCTTGGATAAGGATGAACACGTCATCCAAGAACCGGGTGTAAAATTTATTAACATTCTTAAATGTGGGGTTCTTGAAGAGGACGTTCATTTCCCAATAGGCGACCACTAAGTTGGCTACACTGCCACCACAGGGTGAGCCCATGGCAATTCCCCTTTTCTGCAAGTAGTAGCAGTTGTTAAAGATGAAGAAATTTGAGGATAGAATGATATCCAATAGTAAGGTGACTACTTCAATTTCATCCCTCAAAGCATTAAGATGTATTAGAATAAGCTCAACCCATTCCAATGCTTCTTGATGTGGTATAGACGTGTATAAGTCAACCACATCAATTGTGAGGAAGTTATTGGAAGGTGAGTAAGGGACATCGTTTATAGCTTGAAGGAAAGACCAGGAGTCCTTGCAAATTTGTGGAAGTAGCTTTAGATATTTTCCAAGAATATGGTCAACAACTTTAGAGCAAGGGTGGGTGATAGAACTTCTCCCATCAACAAGGGCACGCATGGGTGGGTCCTCTAAGTTCTTATGAATTTTGGGAATCCCAAACATGACAGGGATTTTTGGGAACGAAATATTAATAAAATTGAACGTATCAATATTTATCCTTCCCTCAATGAACAAATCCCTGAAATACCCTTTGATTTTAGTGTATTGCCCTGATGTTTCATTTAGGGATGATGGTTCATAAGCAGGAGAATTCAAAACTTTAAGCATCCTACCCTGATAGTCATCCTTATCAAGAATGACTAAACCCCCACCCTTGTCTGGTTTCATTACCCTGATGGGTAAGTTCCTTAGGTTGTTCAAACTTTTTCTTTGTTCTAGTGTAATATTACTAGAGTTGTTGAACCATTGGATATTCCCAACCAACTCTCTAAAGTCTAATTCACACACATACTCAAAGGTATTCAAGATGGGATGCAGGGGTGGATTAAAACTACTAAGTAGTTTAAACGGTGCATTTTGCGTGTTAGGAAGACCTTTAAACATTGCTTTAAGGTTAAGGTTTCTCACAAAACACTTGAATTCAATCAGAAGTTTTGACAAACATATTTTCTGATCGGGTACAAAATTTAACCCATGAGCAAGTAATTCAATTAAGTCTTGTTCAATTTCCAAACAAGAAAAATTATAAACAGTAAAGTCACCTTTTTTATTTTTTAAAATACTAGGTTTATCAGAGTGTGTAAGTGGAAGTCCGAAATTAATGTCTACTTCGGCCTGTTCCGATTGTTGTTCCTCTGATAATTCCTTCGCCCTAAAAAAGGTTTCTTTTGATTGTTAGGCCGTTGTTCTTTATAATTAACACTGGCCTTAGTCCTATTGCTTCTTCTAAGCTGATGGGTCGACGACCCCTCATCACCATCATCCTGGTCAATTTCTTGTTGGTCAGCAGTCATACTTGGAAAGTTAGTACCAGATTCATGATTTCCACTTCCCAAGTGTTCAGAAATATTAATAGGCCCTTTTTCTTTTGTGAACAAGTTAGGGTAGGCTGCATCATTAGCGTAGGCTTGCCTATCCCTGATTAGTTTCTTGTTCTTGTTCACTTTTAATTTAACTAGTAAAGCGTCAATACTTTCAAAAATTCTCTCGTAGTCATACTTATATCTAGCAAAGTTGATGTCCAATTTAATGCTTTCATTGAGAGCATTAGTTTCAGCTAATAGGATGTCAATATGCTTCCCATAATAAGTCACCATCAAGTCCAGTAACTCCAGACCTTGTTTATTGAGCAACTGGGATAGGGCGTCAGAAAAAGCCCCGTCTTGAAATAATCTAGTAGGGGTAAACGAACTTCTCAACCCTTTTGGCACAACATTTTCACTGATACATTGCTTGAAGTAAGATACTTCAAGCTGCAGTTTTTTTATCTTTAACATGTTTGAATCAAGCAGTTTTAAATTACTTGATAAATTTTCATTGCTATTACCTGAAGAATCAAGTCCTGAGGCCGACGAGCCATGGTGGTTAGGCATTCCGAAAGCGAACGCCTCGGTGTTTTCAACCCATTCATGGAAAGTAGGCACGCCAATAAGCCCAACAGGGATGTTCCTCTTGTCCACAGGTCCAGCGTGATTAGTTAGTCCCGTGCCATTGGGACCAGAAACGGAGCCGCCTGTTTGCCCCAACCGTGACAGTTCAGATTGATTTAAACCCAACGGAGTGCTGCGGACACCGATACCTACATCCGCCGAGTTGACTTCATTAAGTGTAGGCATCCTCTGGGGTTGTCCCGGAGGTAGTGAACCAGTGGACCCAGATGTCGAAGTGTTCCCGGCACGAGAGCCTACGCTAGTTGCTGGTGTAGATTCAATCTTGTCGAGTCGAGCGGTTATAGCATCTAACCGCTGAGTAAGAAAAGACATTAGCCTCTCAAAGTTGTTAATGTCATTAGTTTCAACAATAGCTTCCGAAGCAAGGGTCCCAGACCCAAATAAGTTTGGCGTTCCAGGGCTAGACATTCCGTGCGACCCAAACTAGTACAACAGAAAAAATGAACAACCTAGTAAACACAAAAAAGGAATGTAGCACAGAGCACCAAAATAAAGTAAACGTACTTGATTCAAAGCGTTTTCGCCACTGTTAAAAAACAGTAGCTTCCTCAGACAATTTAAAATAAAGCATGTTAGTGCTTTATAACCATTCAGCACCACATCTAATGACATCATATCCTTTACAGGTGAGGCTTGTTATTATATTTAATTAAAGGAACCGCCAGGATCCAACAAGGATCTAACATGCTTTATTTTAAATTGTCTGAGGAAGCCACTGTTTTTTAACAGTGGCGAAAACGCTTTGAATAAAGTACGTTTACTTTATTTTGGTGCTCTGTGCTACATTCCTTTTTTGTGTTTACATCCTTCTAAGTGTGTTTTTTTTCCAAATACCATTTTTTGAGTGTTGGTTGGATGGTAAGCTGAAGGAACATACTGCTCGGGCACTTATTCCATACATATCTGTGTTCTTGTGCCGCCTCAATATGCATTTCTTTCATACCTCTCAAGTGTACATATTTTTGAGAATGTCCACATTTTTGCCTCATATTTAAGGTCCATTGCTCATAAAATTGTGGTTTTCTGGCAAATCATTAAAAACTTAAGTCGGACTTTGTACCCTTCAGAAAATTTATACTAACGCAAAACGTGTTATTCTATTATCTTTCCAAGTTTGTTGGAGAAATGTTTAAAAATTGCCCCTATTTTTGGCCCTTTGTCCCCCCTTTAGTTATGACTTTGTCCAGATTCTTTGCTTTGAGGTTGAGAGGTATAGTCCAGTGTACTGCATGATTGCCTAGACCTTTATCATTTTCTGTGATAGGAAAAATGTTATGGGGGGTATCTGCTGTATTGGTAGAATGGTACATGTATGATATGGATTATTCAGATTAAGAGGTTAAGATGTGTCTGAAAGTAATGAGCTGCTAAGGGGCTTATGGTTACAGTTTGTAAAAGTGATGTTGCTTCTTGTAATCAGAGAGGTATTTTATTCCATTATTTATGTTAAAAGGTAAAGAATACCCAAGTGTAAATTAACTTGAGTGACTTAGTTTTAGTACATGTTGTGTTCTTTTTAGTAACCCAAACACCTTGAATGTGTGGGTAACTTCCATTGTTGATACTCATAAGGTAAATGTTTTAATAACATTTAAACCATAAAATAAGTAGCCTAATCACGTTTAATCTCAGTAATAAACAACAATGTGTTTTTGAGGGTAAGAAGATTAGCTGCCACATTAATTAGAGTGCTGCAGAAGAGTCAGATTTAATGTAACAGGACTGAAACAGTGTCTTTGACCTTGATTTAAAATGTTTCGACAGCGAATGTTCAACTACGCTTCTCCTGTAACACTTCAACCAGCACTCAGACAGTAAGACACTGTTTCAGTCCAGAGCAGTTCTTAATGTACACGGCTTGGGATTTCTGTTTCTCACATTTGTGGTTAGATCTGAATGACTGCTGTGCAGTGTATCAAGATACTTGCTCAGAGAAAAATGTTCTGCTAGTCTGGCTGCATTGATACTGCCTGATAAACTATGTTTTATTAAATGAATACATGACAGTAACAGTGATACTGGATTTTTCTATTAACTGTGCTGGGTGTAGATTTACAAAGATGGTGAAATCTATTGTGTGAAGAAATCAATTCATACATAGTCTGGTGACCATTACTGATATTATTCAATAGGGTTATGGGGGGGGGGTCCATTGTATTGTGGCACTGCTTTAATTTTTTATGTTGTGTGTGCTGAAACAAGTCATTAGGGATGTGTACTACTACCTGTTTCTGTCCATGCTGTTGCCTTTGAATGTAGCAGCCCATAAACTGCAATCTAGCAAGATCCTGAGTATGTGCTGGTGGAAATGTAGTTAGGGTGTGTGTTTGTGTATGTGTGTGCATGTGCGTGTTGTGTGCGGTGTTGTTCTCTTCCATTCTGTGCTGAAATAATTTTTCTGTGTGGATAGAACTGATAAAGTAAATCCAGCAGCTTTGTAAGGTAAAGATTACATTTGTAGACAATACACTGAAAACTAGGTAAGCAAGTTAAACCCTTAAATTACAGATGCGGTATTTATTACTTTCTATTTTAGTGTTTACAGACAAATTTATTCCCTTCTCATTTCTGATAGATGAGATGACATATGTAACCTGCTGTACAACAATGCATAGAAAATAATGCATTTATTTCTGTGCATTTTAAATTATATAGTATAAACTGAGAATATAATATTTTAAATTGAGATCATCTTATGAGATGGAAAATATGACAGGGCCCAATGTTTCCAGTGTTCAGAACTTTGCCCAGTGAGCAAAGTGTTTATGTTCTGCCTGCTGATTGCATATTTCTGTTGTATTTAAAAGCTTAATTTTGAATGAAAAGGAATGGTGTATCACAAAATGTTGCTATGTGACTATGTAATCAATCCAGAGACTGCTTGAACCATCAGTGTACCGCAGTCTGATTTGTTATGTATAGTAATTCAACTTTACTAACTGAAGAAGTAATGCAGTAAAATAATCAACAGTGCACATATCTACTTTTAAGAACCTAACCATCAGGAAAAGACTAAAGAACACTAAACTACACTGCAGCATACAAGCCTAAACTGCCTAAGAAAGTGCATGTTCCACAGGCAAATAGCTAAGTAATGTGCTGTGAATCTTGTTGTAGATGTCTGTCAAACAAAGTACTAATTTGTCTCATATTACGTTTTATACTGCTGTATTTACAAATCTATTATAGGTTAATTTAGGCTATATACAGGATGATTAAGTGGATGATGGAGGACAAATAGAACACTGAGTGCAACATAGAGAAGTGGGTGATATGAGGGTGGAGATGTGGTGGAGATTGAGAAGAAGAGACAGAGTGGAGGAGCATACAGGACAGAGAGAAAGTGAGAAACAGACACAGAAAAAGAGGAGAGAGGGGCTAAACTTTGTGTCTGAAACATTGCCATACCCCTTATATGGCCTATCACATTTATTTATTTAATTATTAGACATTTGTTAACCGGGTTTGTCCAGCTGAGCCATCTGGCCCATTTTCAGTGGAGACCCAAGGAGAAAAGCTCCATTTCACAGAATAATGAGTTATTTATAAGAAAGTATACAAACAAAGAATACAAATGTTGACATACAGTGTTGTAACACAAAGTACATACACTATACATTGATTATGGAATAATGAATTATTTACAAGAAAGTATATAAATAAAGAATCCAAATGTTGACATGCAGTGTTGCAACACAAAGTATATAGACTATACATCCAGTGGAGAACAACATGGACTAATGGTTACAACATTTAAAAATATATTGCACAACGTGAGACAGCAGAGTCGGTATAAGCTTATATTTTACCTGGGTAGCATAATAACAATATAGAATTTTCGAAATTTGCTTTGTACAGAGGGTAGATGTTCAAGGATGGGATAGTGCATTTTGTAAATGCTAGAAAGGGCAGAATATGATCAGAATATTCTGAAAAAGTAGAATAGAAGAAGAAGAGAAATTGAGTTGAAATGAAAATTTAGGAGGTTTATGGTAAGGGCAGGATTAGTGTTTGACTTCAGTTTTGAAGAATCTGTTACTATTAATGTTACAGATGTCAGAAAAAAGCCTATTTCAAGCTTGGGACACTGAGTTTTTCTAGAGGAAATTGACAATATTTTTGTTTGGTTTATATATGTCTAGAAGGTTCTGGTTAGAGCTACGGAATGAACAAGGTGTGATATAAGGGGATACTATGGAAGAAAGGGACAGGCTAAGGGTTTATTTAGCAGGGTGTGTGTGAGCTGCAGCTGAGAAAGAAGCAGGAGCTGGGGGAATTCAAGACACTGAAGTTTTTCTGGGCAAGGCAGTGATGAGATTTATATGGTTGGTGACAGGCAAATCTGGCTTTATTGTTATAAGTTTGTTTGAGTTTGGTTAGTAGGGATGACTGGAGATGGGTAAGGATTGGAGAGTAGTAGAGAAGGCATGGAAGGAGGAAGGCTTGAACTAAAATGGGTTTGGAGTTGGGAGCAAGGATTTTTTTATTTCTATAGAAAGACCCAATTTCTGGTTGTTTTTTTAATACAGTGTTGCATATGGATGTCGAATTTTAGCTGGTCATTGATAATAGTACCAAGTAGTTTGATGTGTGGTTCTGCTTTGATAAGGGTTAACATATAACAGATAATATGTAACAGATGTTGCATTGATTGACATTTCCAGAGAACACTGTAATTAGATGTCATTATTTTAATATTATTACCCCTTGGATGACTTTCATGTGGCCTTGTCATTCTTTTCTTTCCAGCATTTAGAGAATCAATGTTTTTAACCTGTGGCATCTCACACTCATAATTATATAATAGCTTGTCTTTTTTTCACATTACACATTTTTTGTGCAGCATTTACTGTCATGGTAAAATGCTTTACACCTTTACTAAAGAGGTGAATAAATGAAACTTAAATTCTGATTTGTTAATCTGTAGTATCCTAAACCTTATTTAATAGGAACTGCAATATAATCAGTCATTTTGAGTCTGCATAAGCCTTACTCATTGAATCATGCCTTTTCATGGTGGCTCCCCTTTATATCACCAAAACACCACTTAAACAACTTTCAAATGATCGAGCCGAGAACAGTGACAGTACAAAACACTGCCTGCTTGGAACACCGATGGGTAACTAATGTTAAGTAACCCATTGGCCAACCCGACAAACACACTAAAAATGGAGCAAAGAAAACATACCCACACACCCCTATAAGGGGGGCTGCATCCTCTACACCCCCCTGACTAAATATACCAACTCCAAGATCACACTACCATGGAGTTATGGGCAAAGGTCGACATGCTGGCTAACGGGTTACTTACTATTAGTTACCCGTCGGTGTTCCAAGGGGTCGGTGTTTTGTACTGTCGGTATTTTTGGCTTGATCATTTGAAAGTTGGTTAAATGGTGTTTCGGGGATATGAAGGGGATCCTTCATGGCATATGTCTACATTTTATAGTAGGTATCTCAGTGTAACTGCATTACTTTTCATTACATTTCTTAATGGCAAAAGGGAACAGTAATCTTATCTAATCTGCACTTTTTGCTGCTTTAATATTTACATTCCTTCAATCCATACCTTACTCTCCTTTCACCTGTACTGTGCCCCATTAAATGCCTCTCCACCACCAGTTCCACTAATTTGTGCCATGAATGTACAACCATCTGTGTAAAGAATACATTCAAACATCCAGAAAGTGGTTAATCCCTACACTCTGATGCCTGTGCCCCATTCTTTTCCCTCTGTCATTTTGATTCAGAATTACACTAGCATATCTCTCTAACATATGCACTTTATGCACCTATGTCATGTCTCCCATTTATTTATTTATTCAATTTTGCAACTGGTAAATGGACCTATTTCAGTCTCACACTTATAGTCTCTGCTGAGAACAGCCCTAGGTCATCTTTAGTCTTATTTCTTACCCTCTGTTTCTCAGAACATTCTAGTAGCATTCTTATGCATCCCTGCCAGCAGCCTGATATCCAGTTCTTTTTATGCCCAAAACTGCATGCAGTCCTCGGGGAATAGTCAGAACAAAATCCTGTAGAATTGAATAATTACTTCTATGCTGCCAGAATCTATCCCTGAGGGAAGACCCCAACATTCTGTTTGCCTCTGCCACTGCTCTAGATAGTCTGATCTAGCCGTGAGAAACACTCTAAGATCCCTTGTCTTTTCCTGCCGCCTTCACTTTCCCTCCTGCCAGCAGTTATTTCACACAAGGGCTGTTGGGAACCAAATGTTATACTTTGCATTTCTTTGATCATCAGCTGCCATCATTCTACAGTTATTCAGCCTTTCCAAATCCTTCTTCAGACTTTTCTCCACATCCTCCACTGCTGCACTTATCTTTGTGTCATCAACAAGGAATCTGACACTGTTTTCTTTTCCCTGTCATATGTCTGACACAAAATCACTGAATAATATTGAACCAGCCCTTTATAAGACAGAATCATACCTAGATCATCTGGTGCCCTCTGCAGCTACCCAAAGTGCCACCTCTCCCTCCAGAACTCAACATTAAAAGAAAGTCTTTTCAAGACCTTGGGGGGGGGGGTCAAGTAGCTTGCTGCAGTTAAATCAAAGCATACTGAGTGCTTCAGCACTTCAGTTGTGACTGGATATGCAGTACTGGCATTCATTTATGAAGCCATGATATTTTTAGGGCTTCTTACACCAGTGTTGGTTCTGCACTCATGCCCTACTAGAGCCTAGCGATCATGTCCCCTAACAGCTTTTTCCTGGAGTAGTCACCTCTTTGCTCCACCCTAGTTATGGCTGTGCTGTAGGATCTAGCAATCATGCTCATAATTTCTGACATTGTTCCTTTCTCCATGATCCTCTGTGTCATAACATTTAACCATGCAGGCATTCAGTTCTTCATTTAGTCCTCCGAACTCCTTTAATTTTCTTATCAACCTTCTTTGAGGGACTGAGTCATACACCTTCCCAACGTCCTACTACTGGTACTCCTCTGTTAATTTCACCTGTTCTTCAGTCATAAAAGTACGTTACATTTGACTGGCAGTTTCTTCTAGCTATGAATATATATGTTTGTTACTGTCATGGAGATTGTCCTCCTTCAGAAATGCTACCAGCCTGTCCTTCAGGATAGTCTCCAGTACTTTCTTTGTCACTGTTATATTAGGCTAACATGCTGTCGTTCCACAGACATTCGTCTGCTCCCTTTCCTTTGTGCAGGGGTACCAGAACTGTTGTCATTTAAACTTCTGGCAACATGCAATAGCCAGTGTTCCTCTGAAGGTCTTCACCTCCGAGTCTGTCAACTTCTTGGCCAGATTTCTGAGGGCTCTGGGACGCAAACTATCTAGTCCTTGTGGTAAGGGCAACTTGAAATCATTTCATCTTTGTGGTACATTTTATATTTTGCAATATATTTGTGTATAATTTTTGTACAAGTCTATAACAGCTTTTAAGTATGTGTACAGTAGTTCTTTATGAATTTGGGTATGATATTTTAATGTACTTTTTTATATAGTTTTTCATATAATTAGGTTTCTTTTACATTACATCTGTTAGTCAAGTGACTTCAGTTGTGAGACATATTTGGGCATTTAAACTACTTTATTGTGCTTTGTTTTAGTTCTGATGAAATTCCAGACATTTTTGACCAAATGCGCTCATTTTGAATAAATCTTTCCTATACATTCATTTTAAGGTAGTTTAGTTGTGTTTTAGGCATTATCTTTTGCCATGCTTTTTAGCTACACTTTCTTGTATGGCCACATTGATGTTCTCTTTTTGCTTTTTCCTCACATCTTTGCCAACAGGCCTGAGCAATCTATCACTATCCATTCCCATAACTTACATACTCTCTGAATTTGATCTCAGTCTCCTAGTTCACCTTTGACCACTTCACCAGCACAACATAATCCACACTTCTAAAGTCTAACATGATAACATTTTTTTTTACCCATTCACTACCCTAAACCATACAGTGGGATTTCATTTACTTTTATTTTATTTAGTTATTAACTGGGGTAGAACACTGAGCCATATGGACCTTTTTCAGACTGAGAGTGAATCTACTGTCTAGTTAAGTGACTGTCTCAAAGTTACACACCAGGCAAATTAAGGTTGAGGGAATCAAACCCAGGATTACAGGAAGTAGATGGTTAATATCTCACAGTCTTAGTCCTATGCACGTTCACACTACATTGCACTAACTGCCACGGTACCTTAACCTTAAGATACGTGATGACCTCTGCAATGGTTATGATCACATCTATAACTGCATTCTTTCTGGTACTGTCCTGAACCACTTGGATGAGCATCCCCTGGTCCAAGACCTTTGTCACTCCTACTGCTTTTCTCTGGTGTTTGGAATCTCACTGCCTGCTCCTGACAGGTGTATGTTCCACCATTTATATCACCTATTTCTCCCACCCTGCTACTTTATTTTCTCCTTCAGTCTCTCATTCCCCTCTGTTGTTGTCTCGGGGGAATGGCACACTGTAGCAAATCATCAGCTTTCCTTTCCTTCCTCTACCTTAACTACCAGAGCACTTAACCTAGCTTAAACATTGGCTACACTCTTTCTCCATTCCTTCTTTGGTGTTCTTCTTCTTCTCTGACCTCACATCTGTGTCCTGTTTTATGTAAATTGCTGTTTCACCCCATGACACACGTCTTTGATATTGCTGAACAGCCTGTACCAAGGCACTTGAGTTTCCCACTCCTCATATTATTTCTTGCTACTAGACCAGTTTCTGTGATATCAGCAATATCTGCCCTCACTTTCTGCATCTCTGTTTGTAACTCCCTCATTTTCCTACCCAGACTACTTGTATTGACCAGTAAGACCATTCAGTCAATGTCTGAATCTCTCATGTTTTTCCTCTGTTATGCTTTTCATCTCTTTTTACCTGCTGTTGTTCTGTTCTGTTAGTCCTGATTTAATGATTAACTTTTATTGTTTGACATATAATGTCAATATAAAATCAAAGTTCTTTGATACAGAAAGAAGCTTTATAAGTAAACATCCGATCGTTCTGATGAGGAGTTTGAGGACATGGATACCCATTCCTCTTCTTTTCCTTCACTTTCATCTTCCGCAAAATTTCTCAAGTGGCTTATTGCTTGGGGAACATAACACACTTAACTTACTTTATTGCCTTCTACTGTTAGAGCACATTCATAACTGGCTGTTAAAATATTTTACTGCTTTGTGGTCCCTAGAGGCTATTTTACAGGATAGAATTTTGATAAAGCAAGAAAACAAGTTAAAACTTGAATAAAGAAATCACTATACATACATTCAGCAGTATGTTTCAACAGCCCAGGATTATAACAGATGAATTCCATGTCTATCTGAAGATCTATTTATGATGTAAGAAAAGAAAGGGCTCCAAAGTCTAGGTGCAGCAACACTGAATATCTTTTTGCTTATTTTTTTTTGCAATTTCTAGAGATAAACAGCAGTCATATAATACAACTTCTTTGCTCAGCATTCTTACTATATAAGGTAAAATAATCAAAACTTCCTGGTCAGTAAATCAAGTCGACAAGAAAATGGTAGTTGTGCAAATTGGGAAACTCAAAACCAAGAAAAAACAGGATAGGAGACACAAAAAAAGCTTAAATAAAGCTTTATTCCTTTTCTTACAGTTGATAAAACCACACACCACGAACAGTTATGCAAATGAACGCCTTCCAAATCTCAGCGTTTTCGTCCTGAATGGACTTCATCAGATAAAAACACTCCCTTTTAATTAACCTTTTATACAATCAATAAAACCACACTCCAATCAAATCATCCCAAAGCAATTTAAATAATCAAATCAAATGCTTTGTCTCATTAATTTTTTTTTAAAAATATATACGTTCCTTATGACTTTGTTGAAAATGTGTTACTTTATATTAATTTTCATTTATAAATTTTCTCCTTATGTATTATGTTAAAAACATGAAACAAATAGAAAGTATATATTTAAAACATTAAACATATTAAAAATATTTAAAAATATTTATTAACTTTTGTTTATACATAGCTGATGCACTCAATTTAATATGAGGACATTTTCTAACATTTCTTTAACAATAGTGACCCCTCCTCACCAGAGTGAAAATTACACTCTTTTAATTCATATTCTAGCAGCTCTTAGTTTAAGTAAAGGTAAAATAGATATGTATTCATTCAAACCAGGGGTTTTATTTGCTTCTAGGGCTAATTGCCACCATAATTCCCTATACCCTATAACCTCTTCCCAGGGACCCCCTCTATTATCCAATCTTATTTGATCTAAAACAAAAAAATTAAATTTAAAATCTACACATGTTTTAGAATGTCTATAAATTGCATTAGTTTCTTTTTTATTTCATACATGTGTTTGTATATTCTCTTCTTTAAAGTTCTTTCCATTTTTCCCACATAAAAGGAAAAACATTTTCCACATATAGCCAGGTAAACCAAACCTTTGGATTCACAATTATGGTACCCCTTGCTGGTTAACCATCTTTCTCTACATTCCAGGTATATCTTTTCTTTATTAATAATATACTCACATTGTCTGCATTTCCCACATCTAAAAGTTCCTGTTTTTCCTCGAACATCCTTATCCCCTTCTTTATGTGTATTGTTATTTGTCTCTAACATTCCTTTTATATTAATGGAATTCTTAAAAACAATTTTAGGTGTTTTTTGGGGTAGCCCTTCCAGGTCCGTAAGTGCCCTGAATCTTTCCCATTCTTTTTGAAACACAATTTTTGTATTCTTATTTAATGCATTATATTCAAGAATAAGTGATTGCTGGAAATTGTCACCTATTCCCTTCTCTTTGCCTACCTTCCTAACATTCACATTTTTTTCTTCTTCTACTTCATTTTCTTCTTCCCCAAGTATAGGTCTAAACCTATCCCTTCTTCCTCTTTCCACTTCCCTTCTTAGATTTTTGACAAATCCTTCAGGATATTCCCTTTCAAGGAACATTTTCTCCAGCAAATCACATTCTTTTATAAATTTTTCATTGGTACTTGTCATCCTTGACCCCCTTACGAACTGCCCTTTCACTGGGTTTTTTTTACAATATATTGGATGTGCACTTTTAAAATGTAAAAAGGAATTTACATATGTGGGTTTCCTATAAACTCCTGTTTCAAAAGTGTTGTTTCCTTTTGAAATCTCCACATCGAGATATTGAATGTTATTCTCTGAATAATTAAATGAAATTTAAGAAAATTCGTAGTTTCCCCCATATATTTGATAAATTCTTCCAACCTTTCATGGCTCCCAATCCAAAATATTATTATGTCATCTAGGAACCTTTTATATAACTTCCAATACTTCACATATTCTGATTTCAAGATGTATTTTTCCTCCCAATTTGCAAGGACTACATTAGCAAAAGTAGGGGCACAGGTCGCCCCAATCGCAACCCCTTATAACTGCTGAAAATATTCCCCATTGTGGGTAAGATAATTATTTTTCAGCACAAGGTCCATTAGGCCTGTGCACACTACTTTATCTTCTATTGTCAGACTACGGTCCCTAAATACTTCTTCCTCAAACATTCTAATACCAGCTTATAGGGTATAGACCCAAATATTTAATAATAAATAATATTTAATAATAAATAATATAAATAAATATTTTTAATATGTTTAATGTTTTAAATATATACTTTCTATTTGTTTTATGTTTTTAACATAATACATAAGGAGAAAATTTATAAATGAAAATTAATATAAAGTAACACATTTTCAACAAAGTCATATGGAACGTATATATATTTTTAAAAAAATAATGAGACAAAGCATTTGATTTGATTATTTAAATTGCTTTGGGATGATTTGATTGGAGTGTGGTTTTATTGATTGTATAAAAGGTTAATTAAAAGGGAGTGTTTTTATCTGATGAAGTCCATTCAGGAAGAAAACGCTGAGATTTGGAAGGCGTTCATTTGCATAACTGTTCGTGGTGTGTGGTTTTATCAACTGTAAGAAAAGGAATAAAGCTTTATTTAAGCTTTTTTAGCATCTCCTATCCTGGTTTTTCTTGGTTTTGAGTTTTCCTGGTTTGAGGAGTGTGGTCGCTGTGTATAGTTGTGCAAATCTTTTAACACAGTCAGGAATCGGTGTATTAAACAGAATCAATGATTTGGTTAAAACAAAATTATCACAAAATAAAGCCTGTAGGAAAACATTAATATTGTGGAAGACATTAATATTGTACCAGTAGGATTTAATAACTACACAGTCAAAAAACATATGTGACCAATCAACCTTAGTGTCTAATTTACATTTAAACAAGGCACTTTTTCCTTACTGATTAGCTCAATATTGTGTGGTGTAAAAAAGGACCTGTACATAAATTTCCAGGAGAACAATTTCCATTTAAGACAATAGGTAGTCAGTTTAGATGATGCCAGAAATGTTCTTTTATCACTATTGTTACATGAGATATTATTAACTAGAGTGAAGTAATCCCAATAATTCTTAAATAATTTTTGTTTCATTTCTAATTACTATATATAGTTTAGAAAGCATATCATTATTAGATAAATTCTGCTGTATGGATATTATCAAAAAGATTAATAACTTAGGGAGATACAATTTTATATTTGATAACATTAGGTCAATTTTACTATCTAGAAACTGTCTACAAAATTGTATTTCCAACCACACATAATCATTTAAGTTATATTTATTAATTAAGTAATCTACTGAGTTCAATTTATGATTAGTCTACAGTTGAAACCAATAAATGAGATTATTTTCTTTAAATAAAATTATCTTAAATAGGTTTGAAGAAGGAATCTTGCTATGTATAAAAACAATAGGAAAAAGTAGGAATGCCAAAGCCTTATAAACTGGATTTGTATAGATAACATTCCTAAATGCCTTTAATAGAAGTGACATGTAATGAGAAGTATATATTTGAAAATTATTGGTTGTGAAATAATCTTTTAACATCCAAAATAAATTAATTTAATATTAACATTCTATTAGAATAAGATGTCTTACCAGTATTAAAACAAAGGATTTCTTGAAATTTTTTTCAATTTGGCTGAATAATACTTATTACTTAATACAGAAATAGTTTTAATTACAGAAGAGATGGAGTACAGTACTAAATCTGGTAGTCTAATTCCCACATTGGAACAATCTCTCATATTTTTATTTTATTTATTTATTTATTTGTTTGTTTAACATTTGTTTACCAGGATAATCTGTGTGGACAACTTGTGTCCATTTTCAGTGGAGGCCCGAGAAGAAAAGCTCCATACAGTAGTTACAAAAGTTCCATACAGTAGTTACATGACATTAAGACAGTAGTACAAACAACAGTAACAACAGTCAAAGGGGAAACAGTTTTGTCAGTTAACCATAAAATATTTTAAAAAGTAACTATTGATAAGTAACAATTACAGGTTTAAAAATGTTTAGAATGCAAACTGCAGTCAGAAAACATCATCAGGGGAATAAAGTACATTGATAGGGTTCAAGAATAACTGGCTATTAGAGTAGCTTAAGGAAATAGTAACTGTAGAAGATGATGAATGGGGACTAGGGTGGGCCAATGCAATTATATAGCCAGTAATTGAGGAAGTATGATAAAATATTTCTTAAATGTTGGGGTGTTGTTTTGAAGTTTCGCGTCAGGGGGAAGGGTATTCCAGACTTTAGCAACTTCATTAGGGAAGAGAGATTCCCCAGAGTTATTTTTGCAAGGAACTTTTTCAACCAGGGCTTTATTGGTGGAGGATAGCAGCTTATTAGTGTTATCAAAGTTTAGTAAACCACGTAGGGCAGAGTTTTTTTCCAGACAGTATAGTAGTTGGTGAGTGAGCTTGAGCTGGTGGTAGTGTAATAGGCTGGGAAATTCAGGCGAGTGAAGAGTAAGTAAGGATTGGCCATGGTGGGAACGAGATTTGGAAATGGTTGCAAACCTAGCAGTTTTATTATAGCAAGTGGAGAGCTTATTATGGTCTGCCTTACTTAGGTTTGTTAGGGCCGGTGAAGCATAGAGTAGTGTAGATAGGAGATGATATTGGGCTATAGCTGGTCTGGACTCAGAAATAAGGTATTTTTTGCTGCGGTATAAGGTCCCTAGCTTTTTGTGGACTTTGGAGATGGTAAGAGATATATATTTGCTGAATCTGAGTTGTTGGTCGATTGTAAGCCCTAGCAGTTTAGCTTCAGTGACTGTGGTGATGATGGTCTTATCGACTGATGATATAGAGAAGTTGAAGGGGTCATTATTCTTAGTTTGTTGATATAACATGAGTTGGATTTTTCGGGGTTAAAAATTAGTTGAGATGTGTTTAGCCAATTTTCTATGTCAGTGAAGGATTCCTGGGTGTATTGTTGAAAGAGCTGTATGTTTGGTGTTGAACAGATTAGGGTAATGTCATCTCCGTATTGTAATATTTCTGCCTTGGAAGTTGCTAGATGGAGTTGATTTGTAAATATGTTGAAAAGAAGAGGACCGAAGATAGAGCCCTGGGGTACACCTATTGTGAGTGGGAGTGGGGTGGATAGGGAGTTGAGCCATTTTACAGATTGGGAGTGGTTGTCATGGTAGCTTTTAAACCATAGCAGGGTGCTGTTGTCCATGTTAAGCTCAGAGAGGCTGGTTAAGAGTTTGTTGTAGGAGACTATATCAAAGGCTTTGGATATATCCAGGGAGATAGTGGAGACTAGTTGACCTTAGTTTCTATGAGTGTTAATAGTGTTGTGAAGTTAATTACGGCAGTGGTGGTGCTGTGCATAGGTCAGAAACCTTGTTGGGTTTTGGATAATAAATTGTTGTTGAGGAGATGGGTAAGGAGTTTGCGGTGGACACATCTTTCTATTATCTTAGATAGGGGTGATAGGATTGCTATGGGAAGGTAGTTGGAAAGTTCAGTGGAGGGGCCACCCTTGTGGAGGGGAATGATATAAGAGGTTTTCCATAAGGATGGAGTGGTATGCTCAGTGATAGATCTGTTTATCAGTAAGAAAATGGGGTAGGCTATGGCACATTATATGATTTGCCAGAGCTACTCTAGGTTTATTAGGAAACCAAAAAAACTTTAAGATATGTGAACTGAAATCCTTTATGCATGATTTAGAAGGTGGTAAAGACAAAGATTGTATAATATATAATATCTTTAGTAAAATTATCATTTTAATAACAGACAACTCTTCCATGGTGAAAAAGAGTTTGTTACATATGTTTATTTGATTCTTTATGATGATTAAACTATTATTATAGTTAAAATATATTATATCTTTAATATTATTAGCTAATATTAGTCCTAAATATGTTAATTTACTCTCTTGTACAATATATTTGGTAAATCTCATATTCAAATTATTAATATTAAAACTGATAGGAAATATTTTTGTTTTACCATCATTAAAGATTACACCAGATTTCCATTGAAAACTTTCCATACACTCAAAGATAGCAGAAAGGGAACCATTATTTCCTTTAACAGTAAGAAGGAGGTCGTATGCAAACAGCTGGATTTTAGAAGTTACATCAGTACTTAATTTAATACCTTCAGTTTCTGAGATTAACTTTATAAAATTAGCTAATGGCTCCATAACAGGAGGGAAAAGCAAAGGGGATAGAGGACAACTTGTTTAGTTCCTTTAAGAATTTGAATGGATTGAGAGGTGTATGTGCCTATGTTAACATAGGCCTGACATCCTTTATACAGTCAATTGATAAGTTCTATGAAATTACTAGAGAAATTCAGTTCTTCCAAACTAATGAAAAGATAATCCCAATTGACAAAATCAAAAGCACAATTTATATCCAAGCTGATTAGAGTCAGATTATCTTTGGAATTATTAATAACATCAATTATGGTTAGCACTCTCTTAATATTATCATATGTATTTGTATTTAAAATAAATCCTGTTTGATCTTCATCAATCAAAAATGGAAGAAACGTTTTCAGTCTATTAGCATGAATAGACATGAACATTTTGTAATCAACATTTAAAAGGGAGATGATTTTTATCTATAAGACAAACATTTGGTAGGTTTTTTTATCAGCTTTTAATATGGGAGAAATAAGAGTATCTTTCAATACTTTAGCTGAGGGTAATATTTCCCTTTTACCAGGAGTATTAGAATCTTTGTCTGTCAGAATGCAATTAAAATGTCCTGCAAGAATAATATTTCCTTATGATACTTGAAGAACCTGGTTTAGATGTTGTTTCACAGTGTTAATCCCAATTTCTGGAATACAATAATTATTAACTAAGGTGTATCATTTCCTATTAGGCTCTATTGTAACTGAGCAAAACATACCTTTGTTATCCTTATATATATCAATAACTTCAGTTATAGGCAAAGAATTATTACACAATACAGCTATGCCTCTCTTCTTTTGAGAATGGTGAGAACTAGCTAACACAGAAAACATTTAGAGTTAAGTTTATTGATGTCTTCAGACAAAAGGTGTGCTTCTTGCAAAAAAAAAGAAACAACTTGGGGATTGAATAGTTTCAAATATTTGAGTAGACTTCCCCTCTTACAACCATTATTCAAAACATTGATATTAATATATATACATTTTAGCTATGGCATGGAACATACTAAAATAGTTTACCTGTAATATAACCATTAATTTTGATTTGTAAACTGACATAAGTCATCACTCCATCAGCTCTGATGTGAATATGAATAAACATGTGATCAATAATTAATGACACAGTAATATAAATCACAATCTTATAAGCAGTAGACACCAAAAATGAACAAGAAAACCCTATATGAAATAAACCCACAATTCTATATCTCAACAATCCTTCTATAAAGTCAAATACTCCTAGCTTGAACAGCATTCACTGCCCAAGCCAATGACCTAACAAGTAACAACAGTTTACTTTTCCTATCACTTATTAGAAAATATCATAAGACATTATAAACTCTTCTAAATCTAAACTGAACAATTCAAGGAAATTTCCTAATTTATGAAAAGGGACATTATCCATAAATTAGGAAAGGTGTAAAGGTATGGGCTTACATTACTATATAATTGTGCAGTAAGATGTATTAGTATAAATGACTATTTCAGAAATATCCTGTATTACTTTGATAGGAATAAAAAAGTTAAATATAATGTGAGACTAAATATAAGACAAAAGTTACCAATTCCAGAATAAAAAACAATCAATGATTAATTACAATATTTTCAGTATGAATTAGATAATACATTTAAAAAAAAGAAAATGAGACATTATATATCAGTGAATGAAGAATATTAAGATGCAAAAGGTTAACTAACACCATTTTAACTAATTATATGAAAATATAATGGTTAGATTACTTTAATATTACACATTTTGCTACCACAAGAACTTTAAAGAACTTTACTCTTTGAATATGTATGCAATGGCCAAATCCTGTACAGGTAATGGCTGTCTTGTACACCAAACAAGAAATGCAGATAAATAGCATATAAATGCCTGGTACATGTCAATCAAAGGTATATATAGGCACATGGGAAACGTCAGTAACATCAATATTCAAAAAAACTGTTTTCTGATCAATGAAATTCTAAAGTAACTGAGGTTAAGAATATAAAGAAAGGAATATAAGGGGCTACACTCTTCACTTACACATGAACATATGAAGTGGATCTGGTCTGAATGCTGGATAAATTCACTATGTAACAACTTCTAGCTATACTATTAACTATGGCTCCAAGTACAACAACACTATATGAAGCAGCATTTGCAATGTTTATTTGCCCTCTGAAAATGCTATTGTCTGCATGAGTTAAGCAAAAAAAAAAAAACACAAGTATTTCTGCTATTGTATCCCATTCATGCTGCTGCTGCTATAATGCCTCTGGAAGTAGAATGCTTTGTAACAGCTGTGTAAAATCCATAAAGTGATTTATACTAACTCTTATGAAATAATTCAGGTCAATAACCAGTGTTTCATACCAGGAGATGAAACAAAGGAAGGAACAGATAGTATCACTAAGAAAGCTGAGAGCTCATTTCCAAAGGACATGATGTCTGGCAACACCTCACAACTTAATAAATAACACAATATTATTTGAAAAAAGGACAACCATCTTTTATGAAGCCATAATAAATGAACCCCCCCCCCCAAAAAAAAAATCCTGGGATGACTGAATAAAGCAAGATGAAACCTCTGTGATGAACTAATGATCAAAGTGATATGCTTGGAATGAAGCTGATGAATCAGAGAAGCAAAATATATTCCTCAAAGACAAACTCTAGATATACATTTTTTGTGTTTCTTTTTTTCACCTTCCTTTTCTTGAATTCAGATAGTGGATAAAGCAAAAAAACTTAAATCAGTACAAGTTCTTACAGTGGTACAAAAACTGAAACACAAATAACTGCTGCCAGTGTTTGATATCAGTCCTAGATGATTTATAACTAACTTGCCATAAAGCCACAATCTCACAAATAGATCAAAGTTAGGAGGCAAAAATCTGAACATTTTGCTGAAAACTAATCCTTTAAAAGCATGGTCATCAGAGATTATGGATTAACTACTAACCTGTAAACTTCAAAGAAATAAACCAGAGATATGGACTAGAAACTCTGACATACTACGAAGAACTGTATGATCAAGAGGCATGACAATCCTAGGATAATAACAAAATAAAATAAACAATAGGGCCATAGAAAATATTCGAGATAAATCATAAAAATAAAAACTTTTCTTAAACAATGTAATCCATAATTATAAGGTCTACTTCCCTTTAAAACAAATGCAAAAACATCCAACCAATTATAGTTCAAAACAGCCGAGGAAGCAAAGAGTTCCATCACTCGGCTGAAGATAAGTCCATGTATGCAGTTTTTCAGTGGGAAATTCAGTATACTCGAGCCACCAGAGAAAACTACAAGCCTGAAAAGGCAGAGAAAGCTGAAGTAAGATAAGGAGACCGTCGGACCATACAAAAATGACACCAAAAGCAAAAAGAGAGAACCACATCTACACCAGCAAACCCAACCACAAAGCACTTAAACCAGAAACATCACAGCCCATACAGTGCAACCACCCTGATGCCACTAAATGATGGAAGACAGAACCACATCTACAAACTTACAAAAGGCAAACCGACCTACCCATAGGAAACATACCTAAGAGTGTAAACAACTGCAAATTCAAACAGTCATAGAAGCAAGCTACTGAAGCAAAACTAATTCAAAACATATACGCAAACACAAGCCCCCAAGCCAGATACACATCATAGACTAGTTGCACAGCAAACCAAATAGTTCAATGAAAATAACAGACATGCCATGTATATTAGAAGTAATTAAAAAAGCAGCATTGATCTGAAAATTATGGAATTAAAATTATATGTTATAGATCTAGTTAAGTAGTCTTATGGAAAAATGCTTGAATAAGGTCAGGAAATCATTTAAGGCAAAATAGGCTATAGAAAGTATTCAAATGAACAAGACTGAAACTGCTATTTATAAAATAAAGACATAAAAAAAACAACATTGCCAACAAAGAGAAATAATTAAAATATACTTGTTACCTTTTAAGAGAGGACATCCACATTACCTGTATCATTTTCTGAAATATGTGAAAACCAGACATGTATCAAAATATTTGTCAGTAAGAAAGAGAATGGCACATTTTACTACAAAAAAAGAAAGTTGACTTATAAAGTCATTTATGTTTCAAGTTCTTCTTCTTGTCATTAGAATTCCAATTGTTAATTTCTGCAGTTTTTTTTAATGACAAGCCTGACCAATCCATATCTTCTATTTGTCCAGGATCTTATTGGAGCATATGTAAGTCACAGCTGAGTCCAGGTCTTCAAATATTTTAATTCCATCAGCAAGAAATAGTTTCAGTCTGGCAGGAAATAACAAGTTGACCTTTATTTGTTTCTTTTTAAGTTTTTTTGATCATGGGCAAAATGTGTTTTCTTTTAAAAGTAACAACAGCTGAGTAGCCATTGTCAAAGCAGATGACATTGTCATTTATTTTAATTGGTGACTTAGACCGAGAATTTTAAGAACTAATTCTTTATTTTAGGATGAAAAGAACCCTACTATTGTTGATTTTGAGGGAGGGTTATTCTTAGATGAAGATGAAGATGAAGCTAGAGATCTATGCGCCCTTTCAATTCCATATGATAAAGTCTCTGGAAGGTCTAAGACATTAGATAAACAAGAGGTCAAGAAATTCACTATATTATTACCTTTTATGTTGGCTGGAAGTCCAGAGATTCATATATTATTTCTACGAGACTTGTTTTCCAAGTCATCCGGCGTATTCAGCAACAAAGTAGTCTGCTTCAGCAAAAGTTCAATCTTATTTTCTTCTTCATTTAACCTTCCATCTATGTCATTAAGTGTTTGTTCAATACCCAAAATCTGGGTTTTCTGCAGCTGTAAATCCTCATGAATCTGTTACACCTGTTTTAAACACTTCTCCTTAAAATTATCTGATTTAGTCTCCATTCTATCTAGTTTCAGTGACAGCTCCTGTATATTAGCTAGGAGAGTCTGAAACTCTTTTCTGAATAAGGAATCCAGAGAGTTACCCTCAAAGAAACTCATCTTTTAGTCAGGAGGACAAGTAGAATTTATCAAGTAGTTGTTTGACAGGAAAATCCCTGGTAATGATTGATACAATCCTAGGTGGCCCTTAGAAGTATCAGATTATATACAGATAACCTGATTAGGATTGCCTAGAAATAAAAATTCCTGTCAGAAATCTTTAAAGCAGCAGAGCTAAAAAAACTGCTGCTAACCAGAGCTCTTCTTGTCCACACCACTGATAGGTCTGTTCTTGAATTCAGAAAAGTTACCTCAAAGAGTACCCATAGTGCACACTGTGTGTTAACCTTTATGAATCCCCCAGCATCCTGTCATATTGTGATAACACAGGGGACATTCACAGCTGTGGGCAATACAGAGGTATCAAACTTCTATCACTCTGGATGATAGTTCTTTTTTTTCAAAACAGGTTTATTGTTTTAACATATAAGAGAAATATCATAACAATTTTATACAAGTAATTAAAACTAGGTATTATTATAATATTCAACAAAACAACTAAAGTATTTACAAAGACATCCACTACAATCAAATCAATTAATTAAACTAAAATACCATGCTATTGAAATTAAAATTTTTTTAACAAATTTTGTAAATTATCCCATACAATATAATAAGATGTTTTTCTATTTGTTCTTGTCCTAATTGTGTTTATTTCCATATGGCACACTATATTCATAACATTTTTAAATTCATTGAACGAAGGAGGTGTATCTGAAATCCAATTTCTAGTTATTATTTTCCTAGCCACTGCTAGAATAGACCATAACAAGGGAAGCTTAACCTTTTTAACACTTTAAGGTACAGGTGTGTTGAATAATATAAGAGATTTAGAAATAATGAAATTATCTGTAAAAGAGCCTGCAAAAATTCATTAATTGACTTCCAGTATTCTTTCAATTTTATACAGTCATAAAACATATGAGCCCAGTCAGCATTAATTTCTACATTACATCTCTTACATAAATTATCTTTATTATTTATTTTATTCATCATCAAAGGTGTATAAAAGATCTATGTAAAATGTCCATGTATAAAGTCTCCAGACAATGGAAGACATAGTTCTATAAGCAGATTCCAATATATATTGTTTATCTTGTTGATTTGGTGGGTCCCCATTAATAGAAGTGAAATAATTCCAGTATGAATCTACACTGTAAAAAGTTTCTTGTCTGATAATTTTATGTATGTATGAAAGTTTACCTTTATCAGAAACTTTATGTTGTAAATTTAATATCAAGTAATCAATCAGTGTTGGAATAGATTCTTTAACTGTTATAGACATTAGATCTATTTTATTAATGAGATGTTGTCTAAAGGTCTGAACCTCTAACCAGCAAGTTTCTCTTAGATCAAATTCTTGTTTTAAGAGATCTAGATTTTTAACTTTATTATCAGATATCAACTGATACCAGTACTTTAGTTCATTATCTATAGCTAAATGAGTTCCTTCAGAAGTAGATGACAAAAACATACCCTGAGTATACATTATAGGGAATACAATAAAATTCCATTCCCTATACTTAGGGTGCATGAATATAAAGTTACGATAACTAATAATAATATTTAATGGGTAACAAACCATATGTTTAGGTGTAATAGGTGAAGTACAAAATTCCTTTAGTAGCCATAACATGGAGTTATTTACAATCATATTTTTATGTGTTAAGGAGATTTTCATAAAGTGCATACTAATTAGCTCCCAATAATCTTTCCATTTTGTGACATATGACTGATCTATTAATAAAGTAATAACTTTTACAATAGAAGAGATAGTATATAAATTAAAGTCTGGAAAAGAAATACCCCTTGAGACCAGCTATTAGTATGTTTCTTTAATGCAATCCTAGGTCTATTAGGTGCCCATAGGAAATTTAACATTAGTGTATTCAGTTTCTTGATAATTATTTTGTAGGTGGAAGTATTATTGATTGTATTAAGTATAAAATCTTGGGGAATATTATCATTTTAATAATTGTAAGTCTCTCCTCCATAGTAAAAAACATATTATTCCAGGTATTAAAAAGATTTTGTATATTAAGAAAACAGGTATTATAATTATTATATATAATAGATTTAATATCTTTAGATAGTATTATACCTAAATAAGTTATCTGACCTGAATTGGGTATATATTTAGTAAAATCACTAATGAGAATATTTTTCTGTGTATATATAGGTAGTATTTTAGTTTTTTCTTCATTGAATATTAAACCAGAAATACTTTTAAAATGCATCATGTTATCAAATAGAGACTGCATAGAAGAATTAGATCCTGCTGATGTAATTAGAACATCATCTGCAAAAAGTTGAATTTTGGATGTTGTATTTTCATATATTTCAAAACCCTCTATGTCAGTATTGTTTCTGATCAAATTAGCCCAAGGCTCCATTACTAAAGTGAATAATAGTGGAGAAAGTGGACATCCTTGTTTTGTACCTTTAAGAATGGGTATTTTTTGTGAAACATATGTTCCTACCTTAATATAAGCCAACGTTCCTTTGTATAAATGCTCAATTAGATTTACAAATGCATCTGAGAAGTTTGTGCACTTCATTAAGGTAAACAGATAGTCCCAACTTACTGAATCAAATGCTGAACTTATATCAAGACTAATAAGTGTTAAATCTTTCTTTTTCCTATTTGCAAAATCTATTAATGTTAAAGTTCTTCTTATATTATCAAAAGTATTTCTATTTACAATGAAGCCTGTCTGATCTATATCTATAATGCCGGGAATGATTGTCTTCAATCTATCAACAAAAATACTCATAAACATTTTATAATCAACATTAAGTAATGAGATGGGCCGATATGAAGAACATCTAGTTGGATCTTTATTAGGTTTTAAAATTGGCCAAATAAATGTATATTGCCAAGATGGGGGGGTTATTAACTCAGTTTGGGCCAAAATAAAAACCTTATGTATTAATGAATATGTACTTTTAGAAAGGATTTTATATATCTCTGGTATAATACCATCATTACCCGGTGCTTTGTTTGATTTAAGCTTATTATTTGTGTAATAACTTCTGTATATGAAATACTCTTGTCCAATAGTTTAATCTGTTGTTTATTAAGCTTTTTATTCATGTTTGTGGTTATAAACTCCTTTATTTTATCTTTAGGTTCCATGTTAATGTTATTATGGTTAATTTTGTGAAAGTGATTTCTAAATTCATCTAGTATTTCTGGTATACTAGAAACATTCTTCTTTTCCTTAGAGAAAAGATTTCTTTGATATGGTTTTGTTTATTCTACCTTTTGTTTTATTTTTAAGTCTATGTAAGTATTTGGGGCTTATTGAATAAGACAAAACTTG